>NC_087396.1:6560000-6575000 GCF_031307605.1 Tribolium castaneum | reverse complement strand
TTTGCTTTAAAATAAAATGCTTGAAAAACCCGAATTAAACTAAATTAATTGTGTCTAACACTTTAGTAGAGGAAAAAGGAGAAGACATAAAAGTCACTAAATGTTTCAGAGTCGTCTTTAGTCGTCATATTAATAACAATAACATTAATAATAATAATACTAATAGTACTAAATTTGCTTATATGCAAACGCTTAATTAAGGTAACAGTTTTTTGGTTTCTTGCTTATATCTCGAAAACAGTTACTCCTATCAATTTTTATCTTTTTTTCAAAATTAAAGCTGATAAAATTTCCTACAAAATAGTTATTTGCATTTTTTTGTAGGACCAACCATAAGCGAGTTATAGAGTTGGATATAAATAATCTTTAACAAAAATTTGCTTTAAAATAAAATGTTTGAAAAACCGAAATTAAACTAAATTAAGACTAACACTTTAGTAGAGGAAAAAGGAGAAGACATAAAAGTCACCAAAGTCTTAAGAGTCGTTTTTAGTCATCACATTAATAACAATAACATTAATATTAATAATACTAATATTACTAAATTTGCTTATATGCAAGCGCTTAATTAAGGTAACAGTTTTTTGGTTTCTTGCTTATATCTCGAAAACAGTTACTCCTATCAATTTTTATCTTTTTACTAAAATTAAAGCTGATAAAATTTCCTACAAAATAGTAATTTGCATTTTTCATGTAGGACAAACCATAAGCGAGATATAAGTTTGAAAATAATTAATATTTAAAAAAAAAGTGCTTTAACAGAAAATGTCTTGTGATTTAAAATACACTTAATTTAATGGGTCCAATACTTTATTAGAAGAAAAAGGAGGAGACATAAAAGTCACTGAAGTCTTCAGAGTCGATTTTAAATGCTGCATTTTCGTTTTTGTCTCAAACATTGAAATCTGAATTACATTTTTGTTTAGTAACAGTTACAGTTTTCTTATTGGTTTTTTGCTTATATCTCGAAAACAGTTACTCCTATCAAATTTTATCTTTCTTTCAAAATTAAAGCTGATAAAATTTCCAACAAAATAGTTATTTACATTTTTCTTGTAGGACCAAGCATAAACGAGTTATAGAGTTGGATATAAATAATATTTAACAAAAATTTGCTTTAAAATAAAATGCTTGAAAAACCCGAATTAAACTAAATTAATTGTGTCTAACACTTTAGTAGAGGAAAAAGGAGAAGACATAAAAGTCACTAAATGTTTCAGAGTCGTCTTTAGTCGTCATATTAATAACAATAACATTAATAATAATAATACTAATAGTACTAAATTTGCTTATATGCAAACGCTTAATTAAGGTAACAGTTTTTTGGTTTCTTGCTTATATCTCGAAAACAGTTACTCCTATCAATTTTTATCTTTTTTTCAAAATTAAAGCTGATAAAATTTCCTACAAAATAGTTATTTGCATTTTTTTGTAGGACCAACCATAAGCGAGTTATAGAGTTGGATATAAATAATCTTTAACAAAAATTTGCTTTAAAATAAAATGTTTGAAAAACCGAAATTAAACTAAATTAAGACTAACACTTTAGTAGAGGAAAAAGGAGAAGACATAAAAGTCACCAAAGTCTTAAGAGTCGTTTTTAGTCATCACATTAATAACAATAACATTAATATTAATAATACTAATATTACTAAATTTGCTTATATGCAAGCGCTTAATTAAGGTAACAGTTTTTTGGTTTCTTGCTTATATCTCGAAAACAGTTACTCCTATCAATTTTTATCTTTTTACTAAAATTAAAGCTGATAAAATTTCCTACAAAATAGTAATTTGCATTTTTCATGTAGGACAAACCATAAGCGAGATATAAGTTTGAAAATAATTAATATTTAAAAAAAAAGTGCTTTAACAGAAAATGTCTTGTGATTTAAAATACACTTAATTTAATGGGTCCAATACTTTATTAGAAGAAAAAGGAGGAGACATAAAAGTCACTGAAGTCTTCAGAGTCGATTTTAAATGCTGCATTTTCGTTTTTGTCTCAAACATTGAAATCTGAATTACATTTTTGTTTAGTAACAGTTACAGTTTTCTTATTGGTTTTTTGCTTATATCTCGAAAACAGTTACTCCTATCACTTTTTATCTTTCTTTCAAAATTAAAGCTGATAAAATTCTCTACAAAATAGTTATTCGCATTTTTTTTGTAGGACCAACCATAAGCGAGTTATAGAGTTGGATATAAATAATCTTTAACAAAAATTTGCTTTAAAATAAAATGTTTAAAAAACCGAAATTAAACTAAATTAATTAAGACTAACACTTTAGTAGAGAAAAAAGGAGAAGACATAAAAGTCACCAAAGTCTTGAGAGTCGTTTTTAGTAGTCATATTAATAACAATAACATTAATAATAATAATAATACTAATATTACTAAATTTGCTTATATGCAAGCGCTTAATTAAGGTAACAGTTTTTTGGTTTCTTGCTTATATCTCGAAAACAGTTACTCCTATCAATTTTTATCTTTTTACTAAAATTCAAGCTGATAAAATTTCCTACAAAATAGTTATTTGCATTTTTCATGTAGGACTAACCATAAGCGAGATATATGATTGAAAATAATTAATATTTAAAAAAAAAGTGCTTTAACAGAAAATGTCTTGTGATTTAAAATACACTTAATTTATTGGGTCCAATACTTCATTAGAAGAAAAAGGAAGTGACATAAAAGTCACTGAAGTCTTCAGAGTCGTTTTTAAATGCTGCAGTTTCGTCTTCGTCTCAAACATTGAAAACCGAATTACATTTTTGTTCAGTAACAGTCACAGTTTTCTTATTGGTTTTTTGCTTATATCTCGAAAACAGTTACTCCTATCAATTTTTATCTTTCTTTCAAAATTAAAGCTGATAAAATTTCCTACAAAATAGTTTTTTGCATTTTTCTTGTAGGACCAACCATAAGCGAGTTATAGAGTTGAATATAAATAATATTTAACAAAAATTTGCTTTAAAATAAAATGTTTGAAAAACTGAAATTAAACTAATTTAATTGTGTCTAACACTTTAGTATAGGAAAAAGAAGAAGACATAAAAGTCACTAAAAGTTTCAAAGTTGTCTTTAATCGTCATATTAATAACAATAACATTAATAATAATAATACTAATAGTACTAAATTTGCTTATATGCAAACGCTTAATTAAGGTAACAGTGTTTTGGTTTCTTGCTCATATCTCGAAAACAGTTACTCCTATCAATTTTTATCTTTTTACTAAAATTCAAGCTGATAAAATTTCCTACAAAATAGTTATTTGCATTTTTTGTGTAGGACTAACCATAAGCGAGATATAAGATTGAAAATAATTAATATTTAAAAAAGAAGTGCTTTAACAGAAAATGTCTTGTGATTTAAAATACACTTAATTTATTAGGTCCAATACTTTATTAAAAAAAAAGGGGGTGACATATAAGTCACTGAAGTCTTCAGAGTCGATTTTAAATGCTGCATTTTCGTCTTCGTCTCAAACATTGAAAACTGAATTACATATTTGTTCTGAAACGGTAACAGTTTTTACTTTGGTTTTTTGCTTATATCTCGAAAACAGTTACTCCTATCAATTTTTATCTTTCTTTCAAAATTAAAGCTGATAACATTTTCTACAAAATAGTTATTTGCATTTTTCTTGTAGGACCAACCATAAGCGAGTTATAAAGTTGGATATAAATAATATTTAACAAAAACTTGCTTAAAAATAAAATGTTTGAAATACTGAAATTAAACTAAATTAATTGTGTCTAACACTTTAGTAGAGAAAAAAGAAAAAGACATAAAAGTCACCAAAGTCTTCAAAATGGTTTTTAGTCGTCATATTAATAACAATAACATTAATAATAATAATACTAATAGTACTAAATCTGCTTATATGCAAGCGCTTTATTAAGGTAACAGTTTTTTGGTTTCTTGCTTATATCTCGAAAACAGTTACTCCTATGAATTTTTGTCTTTTTTTCAAAATTAAAGCTGATAAAATTTCCTACAAAATAGTTATTTGCATTTTTCTTGTAGGACCAACCATAAGCGAGTTATAGAGTTGGATATAAATAATATTTAACAAAAATTTGCTTTAAAATAAAATGTTTGAAAAACTGAAATTAAACTAATTTAATTGTGTCTAACACTTTAGTAGAGGAAAAAGAAAAAGACATAAAAGTCACTAAAGGTTTCAAAGTTGTCTTTAATCGTCATATTAATAACAATAACATTAATAATAATAATACTAATAGTACTAAATTTGCTTATATGCAAACGCTTAATTAAGGTAACAGTGTTTTGGTTTCTTGCTCATATCTCGAAAACAGTTACTCCTATCAATTTTTATTTTTTTACTAAAATTTAAGCTGATAAAATTTCCTACAAAATAGTTATTTGCATTTTTTATGTAGGACTAACCATAAGCGAGATATAAGATTGAAAATAATTAATATTTAAAAAAGAAGTGCTTTAACAGAAAATGTCTTGTGATTTAAAATACACTTAATTTATTAGGTCCAATACTTTATTAAAAAAAAAAGGGGGTGACATATAAGTCACTGAAGTCTTCAGAGTCGATTTTAAATGCTGCATTTTCGTCTTCGTCTCAAACATTGAAAACTGAATTACATTTTTGTTCTGAAACGGTAACAGTTTTTACTTTGGTTTTTTGCTTATATCTCGAAAACAGTTACTCCTATCAATTTTTATCTTTTTTTCAAAATTAAAGCTGATAACATTTCCTACAAAATAGTTATTTGCATTTTTCTTGTAGGACCAACTATAAGCGAGTTATAAAGTTGGATATAAATAATATTTAACAAAAACTTGCTTAAAAATAAAATGTTTGAAATACTGAAATTAAACTAAATTAATTGTGTCTAACACTTTAGTAGAGAAAAAAGAAAAAGACATAAAAGTCACCAAAGTCTTCAGAATCGTTTTTAGTCGTCATATTAATAACAATAACATTAATAATAATAATACTAATAGTACTAAATCTGCTTATATGCAAGCGCTTTATTAAGGTAACAGTTGTTTGGTTTCTTGCTTATATCTCGAAAACAGTTACTCCTATGAATTTTTGTCTTTCTTTCAAAATTAAAGCTGATAAAATATTCTACAAAATAGTTATTTGCATTTTTCTTGTAGGACCAACCATAAGCGAGTTATAGAGTTGGATATAAATAATATTTAACAAAAATTTGCTTTAAAATAAAGTGTTTGAAAAACTGAAATTAAACTAATTTTACTGTTTCTAACACTTTAGTAGAGAAAAAACGAAAAGACATAAAAGTCACTAAAGGTTTCAGAGTTGTCTTTAGTTGTCATATTAATAACAATAACATTAATAATAATAACACTAATAGTTCTAAATTTGCTTATATGCAAACGCTTAATTAAGGTAACAGTGTTTTGGTTTCTTGCTTATATCTCGAAAACAGTTACTCCTATAAATTTTTATCTTTTTACTAAAATTCAAGCTGATAAAATTTCCTACAAAATAGTTATTTGCATTTTTCATGTAGGACTAACCATAAGCGAGATATATGATTGAAAATAATTAATATTTAAAAAAAAGTGCTTTAACAGAAAATGTCTTGTGATTTAAAATACACTTAATTTATTGGGTCCAATACTTTATTAGAAGAAAAAGGAAGTGACATAAAAGTCACTGAAGTCTTCATAGTCGTTTTTAAATGCTGCAGTTTCGTCTTCGTCTCAAACATTGAAAACCGAATTACATTTTTGTTCAGTAACAGTCACAGTTTTCTTATTGGTTTTTTGCTAATATCTCGAAAACAGTTACTCCTATCAATTTTTATCTTTCTTTCAAAATTAAAGCTGATAAAATTTCCTACAAAATAGTTATTTGCATTTTTCTTGTACGACCAACCATAAGCGAGTTATAGAGTTGGATATAAATAATATTTAACAAAAATTTGCTTTAAAATAAAATGTTTGAAAAACTGAAATTAAACTAATTTAATTGTGTCTAACACTTTAGTAGAGGAAAAAGAAGGAGACATAAAAGTCACTAAAGGTTTCAAAGTTGTCTTTAATCGTCATATTAATAACAATAACATTAATAATAATAATACTAATAGTACTAAATTTGCTAATATGCAAACGCTTAATTAAGGTAACAGTGTTTTGGTTTCTTGCTCATATCTCGAAAACAGTTACTCCTATCAACTTTTATCTTTTTACTAAAATTCAAGCTGATAAAATTTCCTACAAAATAATTATTTGCATTTTTTATGTAGGACTAACTATAAGCGAGATATAAGATTGAAAATAATTAATATTTAAAAAAGAAGTGCTTTAACAGAAAATGTCTTGTGATTTAAAATACACTTAATTTATTAGGTCCAATACTTTATTAGAAAAAAAGGGGGTGACATATAAGTCACTGAAGTCTTCAGAGTCGATTTTAAATGCTGCATTTTCGTCTTCGTCTCAAACATTGAAAACTGAATTAGATTTTTGTTCTGAAACGGTAACAGTTTTTACATTGGTTTTTTGCTTATATCTCGAAAACAGTTACTCCTATCAATTTTTATCTTTCTTTCAAAATTAAAGCTGATAACATTTCCTACAAAATAGTTATTTGCATTTTTTTTGTAGGACCAACCATAAGCGAGTTATAAAGTTGGATATAAATAATATTTAACAAAAACTTGCTTAAAAATAAAATGTTTGAAATACTGAAATTAAACTAAATTAATTGTGTCTAACACTTTAGTAGAGAAAAAGAAAAAGACATAAAAGTCACCAAAGTCTTCAGAATCGTTTTTGTCGTCATATTAATAACAATAACATTAATAATAATAATACTAATAGTACTAAATCTGCTTCTATGCAAGCGCTTTATTAAGGTAACAGTTTTTTGGTTTCTTGCTTATATCTCGAAAACAGTTACTCCTATGAATTTTTGTCTTTCTTTCAAAATTAAAGCTGATAAAATATTCTACAAAATAGTTATTTGCATTTTTCTTGTAGGACCAACCATAAGCGTGTTATGGAGTTGGACATAAATAATATTTAACAAAAATTTGCTTTAAAATAAAATGTTTGAAAAACTGAAATTAAACTAATTTAACTGTGTCTAACACTTTAGTAGAGAAAAAAGGAAAAGACATAAAAGTCACTAAAGGTTTCAGAGTTTTCTTTAGTTGTCATATTAATAACAATAACATTAATAATAATAATACTAATAGTACTAAATTTGCTTATATGCAAACGCTTAATTAAGGTAACAGTGTTTTGGTTTCTTGCTTATATCTCGAAAACAGTTACTCCTATCAATTTTTATCTTTTTACTAAAATTCAAGCTGATAAAATTTTCTACAAAATAGTTATTTGCATTTTTTATGTAGGACTAACCATAGGCGATATAAGATTGAAAATAATTAATATTTAAAAAAGAAGTGCTTTAACAGAAAATGTCTTGTGATTTAAAATACACTTAATTTATTGGGTCCAATACTTTATTAGAAGAAAAAGGAAGTGACATAAAAGTCACTGAAGTCTTCAGAGTCGTTTTTAAATGCTGCAGTTTCGTCTTCGTCTCAAACATTGAAAACCGAATCACATTTTTGTTCAGTAACAGTCACAGTTTTCTTATTGGTTTTTTGCTTATATCTCGAAAACAGTTACTCCTATCAATTTTTATCTCTCTTTCAAAATTAAAGCTGATAAAATTTCCTACAAAATAGTTATTTGCATTTTTCTTGTAGGACCAACCATAAGCGAGTTATAGAGTTGGATATAAATAATATTTAACAAAAATTTGCTTTAAAATAAAATGTTTGAAAAACTGAAATTAAACTAATTTAATTGTGTCTAACACTTTAGTAGAGGAAAAAGAAGACGACATAAAAGTCACTAAAGGTTTCAAAGTTGTCTTTGATCGTCATATTAATAACAATAACATTAATAATAATAATACTAATAGAACTAAATTTGCTTATATGCAAACGCTTAATTAAGGTAACAGTGTTTTGGTTTCTTGCTCATATCTCGAAAACAGTTACTCCTATCAATTTTTATCTTTTTACTAAAATTCAAGCTGATAAAATTTCCTACAAAATAGTTATTTGCATTTTTTATGTAGGACTAACCATAAGCGAGATATAAGATTGAAAATAATTAATATTTAAAAAAGAAGTGCTTTAACAGAAAATGTCTTGTGATTTAAAATACACTTAATTTATTAGGTCCAATACTTTATTAGAAAAAAAAGGGGGTGACATAAGTCACTGAAGTCTTCAGAGTCGATTTTAAATGCTGCATTTTCGTCTTCGTCTCAAACATTGAAAACTAAATTACATTTTTGTTCTGAAACGGTAACAGTTTTTACTTTGGTTTTTTGCTTATATCTCGAAAACAGTTACTCCTATCAATTTTTATCTTTCTTTCAAAATTAAAGCTGATAACATTTCCTACAAAATAGTTATTTGCATTTTTCTTGTAGGACCAACCATAAGCGAGTTATAAAGTTGGATATAAATAATATTTAACAAAAACTTGCTTAAAAATAAAATGTTTGAAACACTGAAATTAAACTAAATTAATTGTGTCTAACACTTTAGTAGAGAAAAAAGAAAAAGACATAAAAGTCACCAAAGTCTTCAGAATCGTTTTTAGTCGTCATATTAATAACAATAACATTAATAATAATAATACTAACAGTACTAAATCTGCTTATATGCAAGCGCTTTATTAAGGTAACAGTTTTTTGGTTTCTTGCTTATATCTCAAAAACAGTTACTCCTATGAATTTTTGTCTTTCTTTCAAAATTAAAGCTGATAAAATATTCTACAAAATAGTTATTTGCATTTTTCTTGTAGGACCAACCATAAGCGAGTTATAGAGTTGGATATAAATAATATATAACAAAAATTTGCTTTAAAATAAAATGTTTGAAAAACTGAAATTAAACTAATTTAACTGTGTCTAACACTTTAGTAGAGGAAAAAGGAAAAGACATAAAAGTCACTAAAGGTTTCAGAGTTGTCTTTAGTTGTCATATTAATAACAATAACATTAATAATAATAATACTAATAGTACTAAATTTGCTTATATGCAAACGCCTAATTAAGGTAACAGTGTTTTGGTTTCTTGCTTATATCTCGAAAACAGTTACTCCTATCAATTTTTATCTTTCTTTCAAAATTAAAGCTGATAACATTTCCTACAAAATAGTTATTTGCATTTTTCTTGTAGGACCAACCATCAGCGAGTTATAAAGTTGGATATAAATAACATTTAACAAAAACTTGCTTAAAAATTAAATGTTTGAAATACTGAAATTAAACTAAATTAATTGTGTCTAACACTTTAGTAGAGAAAAAAGAAAAAGACATAAAAGTTACCAAAGTCTTCAGAATCGTTTTTAGTCGTCATATTAATAACAACAACATTAATAATAATAATACTAATAGTACTAAATCTGCTTATATGCAAGCGCTTTATTAAGGTAACAGTTTTTTGGTTTCTTGCTTATATCTCGAAAACAGTTACTCCTATGAATTTTTGTCTTTCTTTCAAAATTAATGCTGATTAAATATTCTACAAAATAGTTATTTGCATTTTTCTTGTAGGACCAACCATAAGCGAGTTATAGAGTTGGATATAAATAATATTTAACACTACTAAAGTGTTAGACACAATTAATTTAGTTTAATTTCAGTATTTCAAACATTTAATTTTTAAGCAAGTTTTTGTTAAATATTATTTATATCCAACTTTATAACTCGCTTATGGTTGGTCCTACAAGAAAAATGCAAATAATTATTTTGTAGGAAATTTTATCAGCTTTATTTAAAAAAAAATAAAAACTGATAGGAGTAATTGTTTTCGAGATATAAGCAAAAAACCAAAGTGAAAACTGTTACCGTTTCAGAACAAAAATGTAATTCAGTTTTCAATGTTTGAGACGAAGACGAAAATGCAGCACTTAAAATCGACTCTGAAGACTTCAGTGACTTATATGTCACCCTCTTTTTCTTCTAATAAAGTATTGAACCTAATAAATTAAGTGTATTTTAAATCACAAGACATTTTCTGTTAAAGCACTTTTTTTTTAAATATTAATTATTTTCAAACTTATATCTCGCTTATGGTTAGTCCTACATGAAAAATGCAAATAACTATTTTGTAGGAAATTTTATCAGCTTGAATTTTAGTAAAAAAATAAAAATTGATAGGAGTAACTGTTTTCGAGATATAAGCAAGAAACCAAAACACTGTTACCTTAATTAAGCGTTTGCATATAAGCAAATATAGTACTATTAGTATTATTATTATTAATGTTATTGTTATTAATATGACAACTAAAGACAACTCTGAAACCTTTAGTGACTTTTATGTCTTTTCCTTTTTCCTCTACTAAAGTGTTAGACACAGTTAAATTAGTTTAATTTCAGTTTTTCAAACATTTTATTTTAAAGCAAATTTTTGTTATATTATATTTATATCTAACTCTATAACTCGCTTATGGTTGGTCCTACAAGAAAAATGTAAATAACTATTTTGTAGAATATTTTATCAGCTTTAATTTTGAAAGAAAGACAAAAATTCATAGGAGTAACTGTTTTCGAGATATAAGCAAGAAACCAAAAAACTGTTACCTTAATAAAGCGCTTGCATATAAGCAGATTTAGTACTGTTAGTATTATTATTATTAATGTTATTGTTATTAATATGACGACTAAAAACGATTCTGAAGACTTTGGTGACTTTTATGTCTTTTTCTTTTTTCTCTACTAAAGTGTTAGACACAATTAATTTAGTTTAATTTCAGTATTTCAAACATTTTATTTTTAAGCAAGTTTTTGTTAAATATTATTTATATCCAACTTTATAACTCGCTTATGGTTGGTCCTACAAGAAAAATGCAAATAACTATTTTGTAGGAAATGTTATCAGCTTTAATTTTGAAAGAAAGATAAAAATTGATAGAAGTAACTGTTTTCGAGATATAAGCAAAAAACCAAAGTAAAAACTGTTACCGTTTCAGAACAAAAATGTAATTCAGTTTTCAATGTTTGAGACGAAGACGAAAATGCAGCATTTAAAATCGACTCTGAAGACTTCAGTGACTTATATGTCACCCCCTTTTTTTTCTAATAAAGTATTGGACCTAATAAATTAAGTGTATTTTAAATCACAAGACATTTTCTGTTAAAGCACTTCTTTTTTAAATATTAATTATTTTCAATCTTATATCTCGCTTATGGTTAGTCCTACATAAAAAATGCAAATAACTATTTTGTAGGAAATTTTATCAGCTTGAATTTTAGTAAAAAGATAAAAATTGATAGGAGTAACTGTTTTCGAGATATGAGCAAGAAACCAAAACACTGTTACCTTAATTAAGCGTTTGCATATAAGCAAATTTAGTACTATTAGTATTATTATTATTAATGTTATTGTTATTAATATGACGATTAAAGACAACTTTGAAACCTTTAGTAACTTTTATGTCTTCTTCTTTTTCCTCTACTAAAGTGTTAGACACAATTAAATTAGTTTAATTTCAGTTTTTCAAACATTTTATTTTAAAGCAAATTTTTGTTAAATATTATTTATATCCAACTCTATAACTCGCTTATGGTTGGTCCTACAAGAAAAATGCAAATAACTATCTTGTAGGAAATTTTATCAACTTTAATTTTGAAAGAAAGATAAAAATTGATAGGAGTAACTGTTTTCGAGATATAAGCAAAAAACCAATAAGAAAACTGTGACTGTTACTGAACAAAAATGTAATTCGGTTTTCAATGTTTGAGACGAAGACGAAACTGCAGCATTTAAAAACGACTCTGAAGACTTCAGTGACTTTTATGTCACTTCCTTTTTCTTCTAATAAAGTATTGGACGCAATAAATTAAGTGTATTTTAAATCACAAGACATTTTCTGTTAAAGCACTTTTTTTTTAAATATTAATTATTTTCAATCATATATCTCGCTTATGGTTAGTCTTACATGAAAAATGCAAATAACTATTTTGTAGGAAATTTTATCAGCTTGAATTTTAGTAAAAAGATAAAAATTGATAGGAGTAACTGTTTTCGAGATATAAGCAAGAAACCAAAACACTGTTACCTTAATTAAGCGTTTGCATATAAGCAAATTTAGTACTATTAGTATTATTATTATTAATGTTATTGTTATTAATATGACAACTAAAGACAACTCTGAAACCTTTAGTGACTTTTATGTCTTCTTCTTTTTCCTCTACTAAAGTGTTAGACACAATTAAATTAGTTTAATTTCAGTTTTTCAAACATTTTATTTTAAAGCACATTTTTGTTAAATATTATTTAGATCCAACTCTATAACTCGCTTATGGTTGGTCCTACAAGAAAAATGCAAATAACTATTCTGTAGAATATTTTATCAGCTTTAATTTTGAAAAAAAGACAAAAATTTATAGGAGTAACTGTTTTCGAGATATAAGCAAGAAACCAAAAAACTGTTACCTTAATAAAGCGCTTGCATATAAGCAGATTTAGTACTATTAGTATTATTATTATTAATGTTATTGTTATTAATATGACGACTAAAAACGATTCTGAAGACTTTGGTGACTTTTATGTCCTTTTCTTTTTTCTCTACTAAAGTGTTAGACACAATTAATTTAGTTTAATTTCAGTATTTCAAACATTTTATTTTTAAGCAAGTTTTTGTTAAATATTATTTATATCCAACTTTATAACTCGCTTATGGTTGGTCCTACAAGAAAAATGCAAATAACTATTTTGTAGGAAATGTTATCAGCTTTAATTTTGAAAGAAAGATAAATATTGATAGGAGTAACTGTTTTCGAGATATAAGCAAAAAACCAAAGTAAAAACTGTTACCGTTTCAGAACAAAAATGTAATTCAGTTTTCAATGTTTGAGACGAAGACGAAAATGCAGCATTTAAAATCGACTCTGAAGACTTCAGTGACTTATATGTCACCCCCTTTTTTTTCTAATAAAGTATTGGACCTAATAAATTAAGTGTATTTTAAATCACAAGACATTTTCTGTTAAAGCACTTCTTTTTTAAATATTAATTATTTTCAATCTTATATCTCGCTTATGGTTAGTCCTACATAAAAAATGCAAATAACTATTTTGTAGGAAATTTTATCAGCTTGAATTTTAGTAAAAAGATAAAAATTGATAGGAGTAACTGTTTTCGAGATATGAGCAAGAAACCAAAACACTGTTACCTTAATTAAGCGTTTGCATATAAGCAAATTTAGTACTATTAGTATTATTATTATTAATGTTATTGTTATTAATATGACGATTAAAGACAACTTTGAAACCTTTAGTGACTTTTATGTCTTCTTCTTTTTCCTCTACTAAAGTGTTAGACACAATTAAATTAGTTTAATTTCAGTTTTTCAAACATTTTATTTTAAACCAAATTTTTGTTAAATATTATTTATATCCAACTCTATAACTCGCTTATGGTTGGTCCTACAAGAAAAATGCAAATAACTATTTTGTATGAAATTTTATCAGCTTTAATTTTGAAAGAAAGATAAAAATTGATAGGAGTAACTGTTTTCGAGATATAAGCAAAAAACCAATAAGAAAACTGTGACTGTTACTGAACAAAAATGTAATTCGGTTTTCAATATTTGAGACGAAGACGAAAATGCATCATTTACAAACGACTCTAAAAACTTCAGTGACATTTCTGTCACCTCCTTTTTCTTCTAATAAAGTATTGGACCCAATAAATTAAGTGTATTTTAAATCACAAGACATTTTCTGTTAAAGCACATTTTTTTTTAAATATCAATTATTTTCAAACTTATATCTCGCTTATAGTTAGTCCTACATAAAAAATGCAAATAACTATTTTGTAGGAAATTTTATCAGCTTTAATTTTAGTGAAAAGATAAAAATTGATAGGAGTAACTGTTTTCGAGATATAAGCAAGAAACCAAAAAACTGTTACCTTAATTAAGGGCTTGCATATAAGCAAATTTAGTACTAAAAACAACTCTGAAGACTTTGGTGACTTTTATGTCTTCTTCATTTTCCTCTACTAAAGTGTTAGACACAATTAATTTAGTTTAATTTCGGTTTTTCAAACATTTTATTTTAAAGCAACTTTTTGTTAAAGATTATTTATATCCAACTCTATTATAACTCGCTTACGGTTGGTCCTACAAAAAAAATGCGAATAACTATTTTGTAGAAAATTTTATCAGCTTTAATTTTGAAAGAAAGATAAAAATTGATAGGAGTAACTGTTTTCGAGATATAAGCAAAAAACCAATAAGAAAACTTTAACTGTTACTGAACAAAAATGTAATTCAGTTTTCAATGTTCGACTCTGAAGACTTCAGTGACTTTTATGTCTCCTCCTTTTTTTTTCTAATAAAGTATTGGACCCATTAAATTAAGTGTATTTTAAATCACAAGACATTTTCTGTTAAAGCACTTCTTTTTAAATATTAATTATTTTCAAACTTATATCTCGCTTATGGTTAGTCCTACAAGAAAAATGCAAATTAGTATTTTGTAGGAAATTTTATCAGCTTTAATTTTAGTAAAAAGATAAAAATTGATAGGAGTAACTGTTTTCGAGATATAAGCAAGAAACCAAAAAACTGTTACCTTAATTAAGCGCTTGCATATAAGCAAATTTAATAATATTAGTATTATTAATATTAATGTTATTGTTATTAATATGACGACTAAAAACGACTCTCAAGACTTTGGTGACTTTTATGTCTTCTCGTTTTTCCTCTACTAAAGTGTTAGTCTTAATTTAGTTTAATTTCGGTTTTTCAAACATTTTATTTTAAAGCAAATTTTTGTTAAAGATTATTTATATCCAACTCTATAACTCGCTTATGGTTGGTCCTACAAAAAAATGCAAATAACTATTTTGTAGGAAATTTTATCAGCTTTAATTTTGAAAAAAAGATAAAAATTGATTGGAGTAACTGTTTTCGAGATATAAGCAAGAAACCAAAAAACTGTTACC
>NC_087396.1:6545000-6557500 GCF_031307605.1 Tribolium castaneum | reverse complement strand
GTATTAAACAGACAGAAAACGTCGTATTCTGACACAAAAAAACGAATTACGTTATAGACTTGACGAGAACGGCGTATTTCGGACTCTTATAGGACTCTTATAGAGTCAAAAAGTATCAGTTTGGATTAAAACAAATTATTTTTGTTGACTCTCAGTCTGAATTGTTCATCAGTTCAAACAAAAACGGCTTATTTTAGACGATCTTTTGCTTTGAACAAAAAAACTTACATCGAACAGACTAAAAACGTATTAATCTGGCATAAAAGAGCAATTTATGTATCACTTTGGATAAAGGCAGCTAATCCTATTCGTTTCATTGCTTAAAATAGACAAAATTGTTAATAAATCTAACAAAAACGCTGTATTCTAGCACAAAATACTAATTACATTATAGTTTCGACGAGAATAGCTTATTTGGAATGATTCATGCTTCCAAACGAGTAAATTTTTATTAAACAGATGCCAAACATCATGTTTTGTCCTATAAAGACATTTTATATTGCAGTTTGTATTAAAACAAAATATTTTCGTTGATTCTTTGTTAGAAGCAGCAAACCTAACATTAAAGAATCTGAAAACTTTGTATTCGGACACAAACCACCGAATTTTGTATCAGTTAGACAAAAACCGTTGATTTTCGACAATATTTTGCTTTGAACAAGAAAACTTATATCAAACTGACTAAAAACGTCTTATTTTAGCACAAAACAAAAGATTTGCGTTATAGTCTTAACGAGAGCTGTTAATTTCAAACGGTTCTATGCTGTGAAACGAGTAAACTTTCACTGTACAGAGGAAAAACATCTTATTTCGCCTTTTAAAAACGATTCATGCCACAGTTTGGATAAAAACCAATTATTTTCGTTAATTCATTGTTACAAACATAAACCTTACATCAAAGTAACTGAAAACCCCTTATTTAGGCACAGAAATTGGAATTACGTTTCAGTCTAGACAAAAACTGTTTACTTTAGACGATCCTTTGTTTTGAATACAAAAACTTACATTAAAAAGATTAAAAACGTCTTATTCTGGCTGAAAACTGCAAATTATATATTACTCTAGATAAAAGCAATTTATCCTGATTACTCCTTTACTTAGAATAGAGTAAACTTGTATAAAACTTAATAAAAACTTTAAATTTCGTCTCAAAGAAATAATTTACGTTATAGTTTTGACCAGCACTGTTTATTTCAAACGATTTTATGATTCGAAACTAATGAACTTTTATGGGGCAGATGCAAAACCACATATTACCATATAAAGCGTTGTTTTAAAGCAAATTATTACCTTTTGCAACAAGAAATTTCACGTCAAAGAAACTGAAAACTTCGTATCCATACATAAATATCGAATTACGTATCAGTTTAGGCAAATACAGCTTATTTTAAACGATTCCTTGCTATAAACAAGAAAAATTTTATGAAGCATATTGAAAACGTCTTATTCTCGAAAATAAGAGCAAATTATGTATCAGTTTTAACAAAAGCGGATTACTCTGTTTGATTCTATGCTTAGAGTAGAGTAAACTACTATAAAACGTAATGAAAACTCTATATTCAAGCTCAAAAGAACAAATTACGTTATAGTTTTGACTAAAAAAAAATATTTCGGACGATTACATACTTCGAAGTAAGCAAACTTTAATTGAACAAGTGCAAAAGCTAATACTTTGCTTTAAAATAACAATTTATGTGGTAAAATGGTATTTTGCATCTGTCCTATAAAAGTTTACTCGTTTCGCTTCATTGAATCATTCGAAATAAATTATTTTGACACAACAACGAAAATAATTTGTTTTTGTTTAAACTGTAACATAAGTCGCTTTTATAAAACGAACTAAGACGTTTGGCTTCTGTTTAGTGAAAGTTTTCTCGTTTGGGGGCATAAAATCGTTTGAAATTAAGAGTTCTGGTCAAAACTATAACGTAAATTATTTCTTTGTATCACTTTAAAGATTTGCGTTATAGTCTTGAGGGAGAACTGTTAATTTCAAACGATTCTATGCTTTGAAACCAGTATACTTTCACTGAACAGAGGCAAAACGTCTAATTTCGCTTTTAAAAAACGATTTATGTCACAGAAAATCAAATTACGTTTCAGTCTAGACACAAATTGCTTATTTTAGACGATTCTTTCTTTTGAACACGAAAACTTACATTAAAAAGATTAAAAACGTCTTATTCTGGCTCAAAACTGCAAATTATGTATTACTTTGGATAAAAGTAGTTTATCCCGATTACCCCTTTGCTTAGAATAGAGCAAACTTGTATAAAACTTAATGAAAACTTTAAATTTCGTCTCAAAGAAATAATTTACGTTATAGTTTTGACCAGAACTGTTAATTTCAAACGATTTTATGCCCCCAAACGAGAAAACTTTCACTAAACAGATGCCAAACGTCTTAGTTCGTTTTATAAAAACGACATGTTACAGTTTGAACAAAAAAATTATTTTCGTTGTTGTGTCAAAATAATTTATTTCGAATGATTCAATGGAGCGAAACGTGTAAACTTTTATAGGACAGATGCAAAATACCATATTACCACTTAAATCGTTATTTTAAAGCAAAGTATTAGCTTTTGCACTTGTTCAATTAAAGTTTGCTTACTTCGAAGTATGTAGTCGTCCGAAATAATTTTTTTTTGTCAAAACTATAACGTAATTTGTTCTTTTGAGCTTGAATATAGAGTTTTCATTACGTTTTATAGTAGTTTACTCTACTCTAAGCATAGAATCAAACAGAGTAATGCGCTTTTGTTAAAACTGATACATAATTTGCTCTTATTTTGGGAGAATAAGACATTTTCAATATGTTTGATAAAATTTTTCTTGTTTATAGCAAGGAATAGTTTAAAATAAGCTGTATTTGCCTAAACTGATACGTAATTCGTTATTTGTGCATGGATACGATGTTTTCAGTTTCTTTGACGTGTGAAATTTCTTGTTGCAAAAGGTAATAATTTGCTTTAAAACAACGCTTTATATGGTAATATGTGGTTTTGCATCTGCCCCATAAAAGTTCATTAGTTTCGAATCATAAAATCGTTTGAAATAAACAGTGCTGGTCAAAACTATAACGTAAATTATTTCTTTGAGACGAAATTTAAAGTTTTCATTAAGTTTTATACAAGTTTACTCTATTCTAAGTAAAGGAGTAATCAGGATAAATTGCTTTTATCTAGAGTAATATATAATTTGCAGTTTTCAGCCAGAATAAGACGTTTTTAATCTTTTTAATGTAAGTTTTTGTATTCAAAACAAAGGATCGTCTAAAGTAAGCAGTTTTTGTCCAGACTGAAACGTAATTCCAATTTCTGTGCCTGAATAAGGGGTTTTCAGTTACTTTGATGTAAGGTTTCATGTTTGTAACAATGAATTAACGAAAATAATTAGTTTTTATCCAAACTGTGTCATGAATCGTTTTTAAAAGGCGAAATAAGGTGTTTTTCCTCTGTACAGTGAAAGTTTACTCGTTTCAAAGCATAGAACCGTTTGAAATTAACAGCTCTCGTTAAGACTATAACGCAAATCTTTTGTTTTGTACTAAAATAAGACGTTTTTAGTCAGTTTGATATAAGTTTTCTTGTTCAAAGCAAAATATTGTCGAAAATCAACCGTTTTTGTCTAAACTGATACAAAATTCGGTGGTTTGTGTCCGAATACAAAGTTTTCAGATTCTTTAATGTTAGGTTTGCTGCTTCTAACAAAGAATCAACGAAAATATTTTGTTTTAATACAAACTGCAATATAAAATGTCTTTATAGGACAAAACATGATGTTTGGCGTCTGTTTAATAAAAATTTACTCGTTTGGAAGCATAGAATCATTCCAAATAAGCTATTCTCGTCGAAACTATAATGTAATTAGTATTTTGTGCTAGAATACAGCGTTTTTGTTTGATTTATTAACAATTTTGTCTATTTTAAGCAATGAAACGAATAGGATTAGCTGCCTTTATCCAAAGTGATACATAAATTGCTCTTTTATGCCAGATTAATACGTTTTTAGTCTGTTCGATGTATATTTTCATGTTCAAAGCAAAAGATCGTCTAAAATAAGCCGTTTTTGTTTGAACTGATGAACAATTCAGACTGAGAGTCAACAAAAATAATTTGTTTTAATCCAAACTGATACTTTTTGACCCTATAAGAGTCCTATAAGAGTCCGAGATACGCCGTTCTCGTCAAGTCTATAACGTAATTCATTTTTTTGTGTCAGAATACGACGTTTTCTGTCTGTTTAATATAATTTTTTAATAATAATAATAATAATAACAATAATAACAATAATAATAATAATAATAATAATAATAATAATAATAATAATAATAATAATAATAATAATAATAATAGTAATAATAATAATAATAATAATAATAATAACAATAATAATAATAATAATAATAATAATAGTAATAATAATAATAATAATAATAATAATAATAGTAATAAAAGTAAGCTTAGTTTTCTAAGCAAAAATGAAGCTTATTTTGTGTGTTATATGAGCGTTTTCTCATTTCTATGCAAGAAATCATCTGTGATCTGTATTTTTAGGCAAGAAATTGTCTAAAATTAATAACTCATTTTAAAACTGGTATAAAAACATTTACTATACAAAAGTTAATAATAATAATAATAATAATAATAATAATAATAGTAATAATAATAATAATAATAATAATAATAATAATGATAATAATACTTATAATAATAAATTTCTATCTAAATTAAAGCTTAGTTTTTCTAAGCAAAAATGATGCTTATTTTGTGTTATCTGAGCGTTTTCTCATTTCTATGCAAGAGATCATCTGTGATCTGTGTTTTTAGGCAAGAAATTGTCTAAAATTAATAACTCATTTTAAAACTGGTATAAAAACATTTACTATACAAAAGTTATAATCGGTTTTTAATAATAATAATATTAATAATAATAATAATAATAATAATAATAATAATAATAAAAATAATAGTAATAATAATAATAATAATAAAAATAATAATAATAGTAGTAATAAAAATAAGCTTAGTTTTCTAAGCAAAAATGAACCTTATTTTGTGTTATATGAGCTTTTCTCATTTCTATGCAAAAGATCATGTGTGATCTGTGTTTTTAGGCAATCTAAGCCATTTGATAGTTTTTAGGCAAGAAATTGGCTAAAATTAATAACTCATTTTAAAACTGGTATAAAAACATTTACTATACAAAAGTTAATAATAATAATAATAATAATAATAATAATAATAATAATAATACTAATAATAATAATAATAATAACAATAATAATAATAATAATAATAATAATAATAATAATAATAATAATAATAATAGTAATAGTAACAAAAGTAATAATAATAATAATACTTTTAATAAGGAAAAATGGAGCTTATTTTGTGTGTTACATGAGCGTTTTCTCATTTCTATGCATAAGCCATTTAATAGTTTTTAATATTTAACAAAAATTTGCATTAAAATAAAATGTTTGAAAAACTGAAATTAAACTAAATTAAGTGTGTCTAACAATTTAGTAGAGAAGAAAGGAGGAGACATAAAAGTCACTAAAGTCTTAGAGTTGTCTTTAGTCGTCATATTAATAACAATAACATTTATAATAACAATACTAGTAGTACTAAATTTGCTTATATGCAAGCGCTTAATTAAGGTAACAGTTTTTTTGTTTTTTGCTTATATCTCGAAAACAGTTACTCTAGCAAAAAACCAAAAAACTGTTACCTTAATTAAGCGTTTGCATATAAGCAAATTTAGTACTATTAGTATTATTATTATTAATGTTATTGTTATTAATATGACGACTAAAGACGACTCTGAAACATTTAGTGACTTTTATGTCTTCTCCTTTTTCCTCTACTAAAGTGTTACTCCTATCAATTTTTACTTTTTCACCAAAATTAAGGTGATAAAATTTCCTACAAAATAGTTATTTGCATTTTTCATGTAGAACTAACCATAAGCGAGATATAAGTTTGAAAATAACTAATATTTAAAAAAAAGTGCTTTAACAGAAAATGTCTCGTGATTTAAAATACACTTAATTTATTGGGTCCAATACTTTATTAGAAGAAAAAGGAGGTGACATAAAAGTCACTGAAGTCTTCAGAGTCGATTTTAAATGCTGCATTTTCGTCTTCGTCTCAAACATTGAAAACTGAATTACATTTTTGTTCAGTAACAGTTACAGTTTTCTTATTGGTTTTTTGCTTATATCTCGAAAACTGTTACTCCTATCAAATTTTATCTTTCTTTCAAAATTAAAGCTGATAAAATTTCCAACAAAATCGTTATTTGCATTTTTCTTGTAGGACCAACCATAAGCGAGTTATAGAGTTGGATATAAATAATCTTTAACAAAAATTTGCTTTAAAATAAAATGTTTGAAAAACCGATATTAAACTAAATTAATTGGGTCTAACACTTTAGTAGAGGAAAAACGAGAAAACATAAAGTCACCAAAATCTTCAGAGTTGTTTTTAGTACTAAATCAGCTTATATGCAAGCGCTTAATTAAGGTAACAGTTTTTTGGTTTCTTGCTTATATCTCGAAAACAGTTACTCCTATCAATTTTTATCTTTTTACTAAAATTAAAGCTGATAAAATTTCCTACAAAATAGTAATTTGCATTTTTCATGTAGGACTAACCATAAGCGAGATATAAGTTTGAAAATAATTAATATTTAAAAAAAAAGTGTTTTAACAGAAAATGTCTTGGGATTTAAAATACACTTAATTTATTGGGTCCAATAGTTTATTAGAAGAAAAAGGAGGTGACATAAAAGTCACTGAAGTCTTCAGAGTCGATTTTAAATGCTGCATTTTCGTCTTCGTCTCAAACATTGAAAACTGAATTACATTTTTGTTCAGTAACAGTTACAGTTTTCTTATTGGTTTTTTGCTTATATCTCGAAAACTGTTACTCCGATCAATTTTTATCTTTATTTCAAAATTAAAGCTGATAAAATTTCCTACAAAATCGTTATTTGCATTTTTCATGTAGGACCAACCATAAGCGAGTTATAGAGTTGGATATAAATAATATTTAACAAAAATTTGCTTTAAAATAAAATGTTTGAAAAACTGAAATTAAACTAATTTAATTGGGTCTAACACTTTAGTAGAGGAAAAAGAAAAAGACATAAAAGTCACTAAAAGTTTCAGAGTCGTCTTTAGTCGTCATATTAATAACAATAACATTAATGATAATAATACTAATAGTACTAAATTTGCTTATATGCAAACGCTTAATTAAGGTAACAGTGTTTTGGTTTCTAGCTTATATCTCGAAAACAGTTACTCCTATCAATTTTTATCTTATTACTAAAATTAAAGCTGATAAAATTTTCTACAAAATAGTTATTTGCATTTCTTTTGTAAGACTAACCATAAGCGAGTTATAGAGTTGGAAATAAATAATCTTCAACAAAAATTTGCTTTAAAATAAAATGTTTGAAAAACCGAAATTAAACTAAATTAATTGAGTCTAACACTTTAGTATAGGAAAAAGAGAAGACATAAAAGTCACCAAAGTCTTCAGAGTCGTTTTTAGTCGTCATTTTAATAACAATAACATTAATAATAATAATACTAATAGTACTAAATTTGCTTATATGCAAGCGCTTTACTAAGGTAACAGTTTTTTGGTTTCTTGCTTATTTCTCGAAAACAGTTACTCCTATCAATTTTTATCTTTTTACTAAAATTAAAGCTGATAAAATTTCCTACAAAATAGTTTTTTGCATTTTTCTTGTAGGAAAAAGCATAAGCGAGTCATAGAGATGGATATAAATAATATTTAACAAAAATTTGCTTTAAAATAAAATGTTTGAAATACTGAAATTAAACTAAATTAATTGTGTCTAACACTTTAGTAGAGAAAAAAGAAGAAGACATAAAAGTCACTAAAGGTTTCAGAGTCGTCTTTAATCGTCATATTAATAACAATAACATTAATAATAATAATACTAATAGTACTAAATTTGCTTATATGCAAGCGCTTAATTAAGGTAACAGTTTTTTGGTTTCTTGCTTATATCTCAGAAACAGTTACCCCTATCAATTTTTATCTTTTTACTAAAATTAAAGCTGATAAAATTTCCTACAAAATAGTAATTTGCATTTTTTATGTAGGACCAACCATAAGCGAGATATAAGTTTGAAAATAACTAATATTTAAAAAAAAGTGCTTTAACAGAAAATGTCTTGTGTTTTAAAATACACTTAATTTATTGGGTCCAATACTTTATTAGAAGAAAAAGGAGGTGACATAAAAGTCACTGAAGTCTTCAGAGTCGATTTTAAATGCTGCATTTTCGTCTTCGTCTCAAACATTGAAAACTGAATTACATTTTTGTTCAGTAACAGTTACAGTTTTCTTATTGGTTTTTTGCTTATATCTCGAAAACTGTTACTCCTATCAATTTTTATCTTTCTTTCAAAATTAAAGCTGATAAAATTTCCTACAAAATCGTTATTTGCAATTTTCTTGTAGGACCAACCATAAGCGAGTTATAGAGTTGGATATAAATAATCTTTAACAAAAATTTGCTTTAAAATAAAATGTTTGAAAAACCGATATTAAACTAAATTAATTGGGTCTTACACTTTAGTAGAGGAAAAAGAAGACATAAAGTCACCAAAGTCTTCAGAGTTGTTTTTAGTACTAAATTTGCTTATATGCAAGCGCTTAATTAACGTAACAGTTTTTTGGTTTCTTGCTTATATCTCGAAAACAGTTACTCCTATCAATTTTTATCTTTCTACTAAAATTAAAGCTGATAAAATTTCCTACAAAATAGTAATTTGCATTTTTCATGTAGGACTAACCATAAGCGAGATATAAGTTTGAAAATAATTAATATTTGAAAAAAAAGTGTTTCAACAGAAAATGTCTTGGGATTTAAAATTCACTTAATTTATTGGGTCCAACACTTTATTAGAAGAAAAAGGAGGTGACATAAAAGTCACTGAAGTCTTCAGAGTCGATTTTAAATGCTGCATTTTCGCCTTCGTCTCAAACATTGAAAACTGAATTACATTTTTGTTCAGTAACAGTTACAGTTTTCTTATTGGTTTTTTGCTTATATCTCGAAAACTGTTACTATAAGCAAAAAACCAATAAGAAAACTGTAACTGTTACTGAACAAAAATGTAATTCAGTTTTCAATGTTTGAGACGAAGACAAAAATGCAGCATTTAAAAACGACTCTGAAGACTTCAGTGACTTTTATGTTACCTCCTTTTTCTTCTAATAAAGTATTGGACCCAATAAATTAAGTGTATTTTAAATCACAAGACATTTTCTGTTAAAACACTTTTTTTTAATTATTAATTATTTTCAAACTTATATCTCGCTTATGGTTAGTTCTACATGAAAAATGCAAATAACTATTTTGTAGGAAATTTTATCACCTTTAATTTTGGTGAAAAAGTAAAAATTGTTAGGAGTAACTGTTTTCGAGATATAAGCAAAAAACAAAAAAACTGTTACCTTAAGTAAGCGCTTGCATATAAGCAAATTTAGTACTACTAGTATTGTTATTATAAATGTTATTGTTATTAATATGACGACTAAAGACAACTCTAAGACTTTAGTGACTTTTATGTCTCCTCCTTTTTCCTCTACTAAAGTGTTAGACACAATTAATTTAGTTTAATTTCAGTTTTTCAAACATTTTATTTTAAAGCAAATTTTTGTTAAATATTAAAAACTATAAAATGGGTTAGATTGCCTAAAAACACAGATCACACATGATCTTTTGCATAGAAATGAGAAAACGCTCATGTAACACACAAAATAAGCTCCATTTTTCCTTATTAAAAGTATTATTATTATTACTTATGCTACTATTACTATTATTATTATTATTATTATTATTATTATTATTATTATTATTATTATTATTATTATTACTATTATTATTATTATTATTATTATTATTATTATTATTAATTTTATTATTATTAAAAACTGATTATAACTTTTGTATAGTAAATGTTTTTATACCAGTTTTAAAATGAGATATTAATTTTAGACAATTTGTTGCCTAAAAACACAGATCACAGATGATTTCTTGCATAGAAATGAGAAAACGCTCATATAACACGCAAAATAAGCTTCATTTTTGCTTAGAAAACTAAGCTTACTTTTATTACTATTATTATTTTCATTATTATTATTATTAATATTATTATTATTATTACTATTATTATTATTATTATTATTATTATTATTATTATTATTATTATTATTATTATTATTATTATTATTATTATTATTATTATTATTATTATTGTTATTATTATTATTATTAAAAACTTATATTAAACAGACAGAAAACGTCGTATTCTGACACAAAAAAACGAATTACGTTATAGACTTGACGAGATCGGCGTATCTCGGACTCTTATAGGACTCTTATAGGGTCAAAAAGTATCAGTTTGGATTAAAACAAATTATTTTTGTTGAGTCTCAGTCTGAATTGTTTATTAGTTCAAACAAAAACGGCTTATTTTAGACGATCTTTTGCTTTGAACAAGAAAACTTACATAGAACAGATTAAAAACGTATTAATCTGGCATAAAAGAGCAATTTATGTATCACTTCGGATAAAGGCAGCTAATCCTATTCGTTTTATTGCTTAAAATAGACAAAATTGTTAATAAATCTAACAAAAACGCTGTATTCTAGCACAAAATACTAATTACATTATAGTTTCGACGAGAATAGCTTATTTGGAATGATTCTATGCTTCCAAACGAGTAAATTTTTATTAAACAGATGCCAAACATCATGTTTTGTCCTATAAAGACATTTTATATTGCAGTTTGTATTAAAACAAAATATTTTCGTTGATTCTTTGTTAGAAGCAGCAAACCTAACATTAAAGAATCTGAAAACTTTGTATTCGGACACAAACCACCGAATTTTGTATCAGTTTAGACAAAAACGGTTGATTTTCGACAATATTTTGCTTTGAACAAGAAAACTTATATCAAACTGACTAAAAACGTCTTATTTTAGCACAAAACAAAAGATTTGCGTTATAGTCTTAACGAGAGCTGTTAATTTCAAACGGTTCTATGCTTTGAAACGAGTAAACTTTCACTGTACAGAGGAAAAACATCTTATTTCGCCTTTTAAAAACGATTCATGCCACAGTTTGGATAAAAACCAATTATTTTCGTTAATTCATTGTTACAAACATGAAACCTTACATCAAAGTAACTGAAAACCCCTTATTCAGGCACAGAAATTCGAATTACGTTTCAGTCTGAACAAAAACTGCTTACTTTAGACGATCCTTTGATTTGAATACAAAAACTTAAATTAAAAAGATTAAAAACGTCTTATTCTGGCTGAAAACTGCAAATTATATATTACTCTAGATAAAAGCAATTTATCCTGATTACTCCTTTACTTAGAATAGAGTAAACTTGTATAAAACTTAATAAAAACTTTAAATTTCGTCTCAAAGAAATAATTTACGTTATAGTTTTGACCAGCACTGTTTATTTCAAACGATTTTATGATTCGAAACTAATAAACTTTTATGGGGCAGATGCAAAACCACATATTACAATATAAAGCGTTGTTTTAAAGCAAATTATTACCTTTTGCAACAAGAAATTTCACGTCAAAGAAACTGAAAACATCGTATCCATGCACAAATATCGAATTACGTATCAGTTTAGGCAAATACAGCTTATTTTAAACGATTCCTTGCTATAAACAAGAAAAATTTTATCAAACATATTGAAAATG
The DNA here is from genome assembly GCF_031307605.1 of Tribolium castaneum. Taxonomy (NCBI): domain Eukaryota; kingdom Metazoa; phylum Arthropoda; class Insecta; order Coleoptera; family Tenebrionidae; genus Tribolium; species Tribolium castaneum. The sequence goes on along the minus strand of NC_087396.1, from coordinate 6,545,723 downwards.
TCTTATTCTCGAAAATAAGAGCAAATTATGTATCAGTTTTAACAAAAGCGGATTACTCTGTTTGATTCTATGCTTAGAGTAGAGTAAACTACTATAAAACGTAATGAAAACTCTATATTCAAGCTCAAAAGAACAAATTACGTTATAGTTTTGACAAAAAAAAATTATTTCGGACGATTACATATTTCGAAGTAAGCAAACTTTAATTGAACAAGTGCAAAAGCTAATACTTTGCTTTAAAATAACGATTTATGTGGTAATATGGTATTTTGCATCTGTCCTATAAAAGTTTACTCGTTTCGCTCCATTGAATCATTCGAAATAAATTATTTTGACACAACAACGAAAATAATTTTTTTGTTTAAACTGTAACATGTCGTTTTAATTAAACGAACTAAGACGTTTGGCATCTGTTTAGTGAAAGTTTTCTCGTTTGGGGGCATAAAATCGTTTGAAATTAACAGTTCTGGTCAAAACTATAACGTAAATTATTTCTTTGAGACGAAATTTAAAGTTTTCATTAAGTTTTATACAAGTTTGCTCTATTCTAAGCAAAGGAGTAATCAGGATAAACTGCTTTTATCCAAAGTAATACATAATTTGCAGTTTTGAGCCAGAATAAGACGTTTTTAATCTTTTTAATGTAAGTTTTCGTGTTCAAAAGAAAGAATCGTCTAAAATAAGCAATTTGTGTCCAGACTGAAACGTAATTTGATTTTCTGG
>NC_087396.1:6485000-6540000 GCF_031307605.1 Tribolium castaneum | reverse complement strand
TTTTGTTCAGTAACAGTTACAGTTTTCTTATTGGTTTTTTGCTTATATCTCGAAAACAGTTACTCCTATCAAATTTTATCTTTCTTTCAAAATTAAAGCCGATAAAATTTCCAACAAAATAGTTATTTACATTTTTCTTGTAGGACCAAGCATAAACGAGTTATAGAGTTGGATATAAATAATATTTAACAAAAATTTGCTTTAAAATAAAATGCTTGAAAAACCGGAATTAAACTAAATTAATTGTGTCTAACACTTTAGTAGAGGAAAAAGGAGAAGACATAAAAGTCACTAAATGTTTCAGAGTCGTCTTTAGTCGTCATATTAATAACAATAACATTAATAATAATAATACTAATAGTACTAAATTTGCTTATATGCAAACGCTTAATTAACGTAACATTTTTTTGGTTTCTTGCTTATATCTCGAAAACAGTTACTCCTATCAATTTTTAACTTTTTTTCAAAATTAATGCTGATAAAATTTCCTACAAAATAGTTATTTGCATTTTTTTGTAGGACTAACCATAAGCGAGTTATAGAGTTGGATATAAATAATATTTAACAAAAATTTACTTTAAAATAAAATGTTTGAAAAACCGAAATTAAACTAAATTAATTGAGTCTAACACTTTAGTAGTGGAAAAAGAAAAAGACATAAAAGTCACTAAAGGTTTCAGAGTTGTCTTTAGTTGTCATATTAATAACAATAACATTAATAATAATAATACTAATAGTACTAAATTTGCTTATATGCAAACGCTTAATTAAGGTAACAGTGTTTTGGTTTCTTGCTTATATCTCGAAAACAGTTACTCCTATCAATTTTTATCTTTTTACTAAAATTCAAGCTGATAAAATTTCCTACAAAATAGTTATTTGCATTTTTCATGTAGGACTAACCATAAGCGAGATATATGATTGAAAATAATTAATATTTAAAAAAAAAATGCTTTAACAGAAAATGTCTTGTGATTTAAAATACACTTAATTTATTGGGTCCAATACTTTATTAGAAGAAAAAGGAAGTGACATAAAAGTCACTGAAGTCTTCAGAGTCGTTTTTAAATGCTGCAGTTTCGTCTTCGTCTCAAACATTGAAAACCGAATTACATTTTTGTTCAGTAACAGTCACAGTTTTCTTATTGGTTTTTTGCTTATATCTCGAAAACAGTTACTCCTATCAATTTTTATCTTTCTTTCAAAATTAAAGCTGATAAAATTTCCTACAAAATAGTTATTTGCATTTTTCTTGTAGGACCAACCATAAGCGAGTTATAGAGTTGGATATAAATAATATTTAACAAAAATTTGCTTTAAAATAAAATGTTTGAAAAACTGAAATTAAACTAATTTAATTGTGTCTAACACTTTAGTAGAGAAAAAAGAAGAAGACATAAAAGTCACTAAAGGTTTCAAAGTTGTCTTTAATCGTCATATTAATAACAATAACATTAATAATAATAATACTAATAGTACTAAATTTGCTTATATGCAAACGCTTAATTAAGGTAACAGTGTTTTGGTTTCTTGCTCATATCTCGAAAACAGTTACTCCTATCAATTTTTATCTATTTACTAAAATTCAAGCTGATAAAATTTCCTACAAAATAGTTAAATGCATTTTTTGTGTAGGACTAACCATAAGCGAGATATAAGATTGAAAATAATTAATATTTAAAAAAGAAGTGCTTTAACAGAAAATGTCTTGTGATTTAAAATACACTTAATTTATTAGGTCCAATACTTTATTAAAAAAAAAGGGGGTGACATATAAATCACTGAAGTCTTCAGAGTCGATTTTAAATGCTGCATTTTCGTCTTCGTCTCAAACATTGAAAACTGAATTACATTTTTTTCTGAAACGGTAACAGTTTTTACTTTGGTTTTTTGCTTATATCTCGAAAACAGTTACTCCTATCAATTTTTATCTTTCTGTCAAAATTAAAGCTGATAAAATTTCCTACAAAATAGTTATTTGCATTTTTCTTGTAGGACCAACCATAAGCGAGTTATAGAGTTGGATATAAATAATATTTAACAAAAATTTGCTTTAAAATAAAATGTTTGAAAAACTGAAATTAAACTAATTTAATTGTGTCTAACACTTTAGTAGAGGAAAAAGAAGAAGACATAAAAGTCACTAAAGGTTTCAAAGTTGTCTTTAATCGTCATATTAATAACAATAACATTAATAATAATAATACTAATAGTACTAAATTTGCTTATATGCAAACGCTTAATTAAGGTAACAGTGTTTTGGTTTCTTGCTCATATCTCGAAAACAGTTACTCCTATCAATTTTTATCTTTTTACTAAAATTCAAGCTGATAAAATTTCCTACAAAATAGTTATTTGCATTTTTTATGTAGGACTAACCATAAGCGAGATATAAGATTGAAAATAATTAATATTTAAAAAAGAAGTGCTTTAACAGAAAATGTCTTGTGATTTAAAATACACTTAATTTATTAGGTCCAATACTTTATTAAAAAAAAAAGGGGGTGACATATAAGTCACTGAAGTCTTCAGAGTCGATTTTAAATGCTGCATTTTCGTCTTCGTCTCAAACATTGAAAACTGAATTACATTTTTGTTCTGAAACGGTAACAGTTTTTACTTTGATTTTTTGCTTATATCTCGAAAACAGTTACTCCTATCAATTTTTATCTTTCTTTCAAAATTAAAGCTGATAACATTTCCTACAAAATAGTTATTTGCATTTTTCTTGTAGGACCAACCATAAGCGAGTTATAAAGTTGGATATAAATAATATTTAACAAAAACTTGCTTAAAAATAAAATGTTTGAAATACTGAAATTAAACTAAATTAATTGTGTCTAACACTTTAGTAGAGAAAAAAGAAAAAGACATAAAAGTCACCAAAGTCTTCAAAATCGTTTTTAGTCGTCATATTAATAACAATAACATTAATAATAATAATACTAATAGTACTAAATCCGCTTATATGCAAGCGCTTTATTAAGGTAACAGTTTTTTGGTTTCTTGCTTATATCTCGAAAACAGTTACTCCTATGAATTTTTGTCTTTCTTTCAAAATTAAAGCTGATAAAATATTCTACAAAATAGTTATTCGCATTTTTCTTGTAGGACCAACCATAAACGAGTTATAGAGTTGGATATAAATAATACATAACAAAAATTTGCTTTAAAATAAAATGTTTGAAAAACTGAAATTAAACTAATTTAACTGTGTCTAACACTTTAGTAGAGGAAAAAGGAAAAGACATAAAAGTCACTAAAGGTTTCGGAGTTGTCTTTAGTTGTCATATTAATAACAATAACATTAATAATAATAATACTAATAGTACTAAATTTGCTTATATGCAAACGCTCAATTAAGGTAACAGTGTTTTGGTTTCTTGCTTATATCTCGAAAACAGTTACTCCTATCAATTTTTATCTTTTTACTAAAATTCAAGCTGATAAAATTTCCTACAAAATAGTTATTTGCATTTTTTATGTAGGACTAACCATAAGCGAGATATAAGATTGAAAATAATTAATATTTAAAAAAGAAGTGCTTTAACAGAAAATGTCTTGTGATTTAAAATACACTTAATTTATTAGGTCCAATACTTTATTAAAAAAAAAAAGGGGGTGACATATAAGTCACTGAAGTCTTCAGAGTTAATTTTAAATGCTGCATTTTCGTCTTCGTCTCAAACATTGAAAACTGAATTACATTTTTGTTCTGAAACGGTAACAGTTTTTACTTTGATTTTTTGCTTATATCTCGAAAACAGTTACTCCTATCAATTTTTATCTTTCTTTCAAAATTAAAGCTGATAACATTTCCTACAAAATAGTTATTTGCATTTTTCTTGTAGGACCAACCATAAGCGAGTTATAAAGTTGGATATAAATAATATTTAACAAAAACTTGCTTAAAAATAAAATGTTTGAAATACTGAAATTAAACTAAATTAATTGTGTCTAACACTTTAGTAGAGAAAAAAGAAAAAGACATAAAAGTCACCAAAGTCTTCAAAATCGTTTTTAGTCGTCATATTAATAACAATAACATTAATAATAATAATACTAATAGTACTAAATCTGCTTATATGCAAGCGCTTTATTAAGGTAACAGTTTTTTGGTTTCTTGCTTATATCTCGAAAACAGTTACTCCTATGAATTTTTGTCTTTCTTTCAAAATTAAAGCTGATAAAATATTCTACAAAATAGTTATTTGCATTTTTCTTGTAGGACCAACCATAAACGAGTTATAGAGTTGGATATAAATAATACATAACAAAAATTTGCTTTAAAATAAAATGTTTGAAAAACTGAAATTAAACTAATTTAACTGTGTCTAACACTTTAGTAGAGGAAAAAGGAAAAGACATAAAAGTCACTAAAGGTTTCGGAGTTGTCTTTAGTTGTCATATTAATAACAATAACATTAATAATAATAATACTAATAGTACTAAATTTGCTTATATGCAAACGCTCAATTAAGGTAACAGTGTTTTGGTTTCTTGCTTATATCTCGAAAACAGTTACTCCTATCAATTTTATCTTTTTACTAAAATTCAAGCTGATAAAATTTCCTACAAAATAGTTATTTGCATTTTTCATGTAGGACTAACCATAAGCGAGATATAAGTTTGAAAATAATTAATATTTAAAAAAAAGTGCTTTAACAGAAAATGTCTTGTGATTTAAAATACACTTAATTTATTAGGTCCAATACTTTATTAGAAGAAAAAGGGGGTGACATATAAGTCACTGAAATCTTCAGAGTCGATTGTAAATGCTGCATTTTCGTCTTCGTCTCAAACATTGAAAACTGAATTACATTTTTCTTCTGAAACGGTAACAGTTTTCACTTTGGTTTTTTGCTTATATCTCGAAAACAATTACTCCTATCAGTTTTTATTTTTTTTTCAAAATAAAGCTGATAAAATTTCCTACAAAATAGTTATTTGCATTTTTCTTGTAGGACCAACCATAAACGAGTTATAGAGTTGGATATAAATAATACATAACAAAAATTTGCTTTAAAATAAAATGTTTGAAAAACTGAAATTAAACTAATTTAACTGTGTCTAACACTTTAGTAGAGGAAAAAGGAAAAGACATAAAAGTCACTAAAGGTTTCGGAGTTGTCTTTAGTTGTCATATTAATAACAATAACATTAATAATAATAATACTAATAGTACTAAATTTGCTTATATGCAAACGCTCAATTAAGGTAACAGTGTTTTGGTTTCTTGCTTATATCTCGAAAACAGTTACTCCTATCAATTTTTATCTTTTTACTAAAATTCAAGCTGATAAAATTTCCTACAAAATAGTTATTTGCATTTTTTATGTAGGACTAACCATAAGCGAGATATAAGATTGAAAATAATTAATATTTAAAAAAGAAGTGCTTTAACAGAAAATGTCTTGTGATTTAAAATACACTTAATTTATTAGGTCCAATACTTTATTAAAAAAAAAAAGGGGGTGACATATAAGTCACTGAAGTCTTCAGAGTTAATTTTAAATGCTGCATTTTCGTCTTCGTCTCAAACATTGAAAACTGAATTACATTTTTGTTCTGAAACGGTAACAGTTTTTACTTTGATTTTTTGCTTATATCTCGAAAACAGTTACTCCTATCAATTTTTATCTTTCTTTCAAAATTAAAGCTGATAACATTTCCTACAAAATAGTTATTTGCATTTTTCTTGTAGGACCAACCATAAGCGAGTTATAAAGTTGGATATAAATAATATTTAACAAAAACTTGCTTAAAAATAAAATGTTTGAAATACTGAAATTAAACTAAATTAATTGTGTCTAACACTTTAGTAGAGAAAAAAGAAAAAGACATAAAAGTCACCAAAGTCTTCAAAATCGTTTTTAGTCGTCATATTAATAACAATAACATTAATAATAATAATACTAATAGTACTAAATCTGCTTATATGCAAGCGCTTTATTAAGGTAACAGTTTTTTGGTTTCTTGCTTATATCTCGAAAACAGTTACTCCTATGAATTTTTGTCTTTCTTTCAAAATTAAAGCTGATAAAATATTCTACAAAATAGTTATTTGCATTTTTCTTGTAGGACCAACCATAAACGAGTTATAGAGTTGGATATAAATAATACATAACAAAAATTTGCTTTAAAATAAAATGTTTGAAAAACTGAAATTAAACTAATTTAACTGTGTCTAACACTTTAGTAGAGGAAAAAGGAAAAGACATAAAAGTCACTAAAGGTTTCGGAGTTGTCTTTAGTTGTCATATTAATAACAATAACATTAATAATAATAATACTAATAGTACTAAATTTGCTTATATGCAAACGCTCAATTAAGGTAACAGTGTTTTGGTTTCTTGCTTATATCTCGAAAACAGTTACTCCTATCAATTTTTATCTTTTTACTAAAATTCAAGCTGATAAAATTTCCTACAAAATAATTATTTGCATTTTTCATGTAGGACTAACCATAAGCGAGATATAAGTTTGAAAATAATTAATATTTAAAAAAAAGTGCTTTAACAGAAAATGTCTTGTGATTTAAAATACACTTAATTTATTAGGTCCAATACTTTATTAGAAGAAAAAGGGGGTGACATATAAGTCACTGAAGTCTTCAGAGTCGATTGTAAATGCTGCATTTTCGTCTTCGTCTCAAACATTGAAAACTGAATTACATTTTTCTTCTGAAACGGTAACAGTTTTCACTTTGGTTTTTTGCTTATATCTCGAAAACAATTACTCCTATCAGTTTTTATTTTTTTTTTCAAAATAAAGCTGATAAAATTTCCTACAAAATAGTTATTTACATTTTTCTTGTAGGACCAACCATAAGCGAGTTATAAAGTTGGATATAAATAATATTTAACAAAAACTTGCTTAAAAATTAAATGTGTGAAATACTGAAATTAAACTAAATTAATTGTGTCTAACACTTTAGTAGAGAAAAAAGAAAAAGACATAAAAGTCACCAAAGTCTTCAGAATCGTTTTTAGTTGTCATATTAATAACAATAACATTAATAATAATAATACTAATAGTACTAAATTTGCTTACATGCAAACGCTTAATTCAGGTAACAATTTTTTGGTTTCTTGCTTATATCTCGAAAACAGTTACTCCTATCAATTTTTATCTTTTCACTAAAATTAAAGCTGATAAAATTTCCTACAAAATAGTTAATTGCATTTTTAATGTAGGACTAACCATAAGCGAGATATAAGTTTGAAAATAATTAAAATTTAAAAAAAAGTGCTTCAACAGAAAATGTCTTGTGATTTAAAATACACTTAATTTATTGGGTCCAATACTTTATTAGAAGAAAAAAGAGGTGACAGAAAGGTCACTGAAGTCTTTAGAGTCGTTTGTAAATGCTGCATTTTCGTCTTCGTCTCAAACATTGAAAACTGAATTACATTTTTGTTCAGTAACTGTTACAGTTTTCTTATTGGTTTTTTGCTTATATCTCGAAAACAGTTACTCCTATCAATTTTTATCTTTCTTTCAAATTTAAAGCTGATAACATTTCCTACAAAATAGTTATTTGCATTTTTCTTGTAGGACCAACCATAAGCGAGTTATAAAGTTGGATATAAATAATATTTAACAAAAACTTGCTTAAAAATAAAATGTTTGAAATACTGAAATTACACTAAATTAATTGTGTCTAACACTTTAGTAGAGAAAAAAGAAAAAGACATAAAAGTTACCAAAGTCTTCAGAATCGTTTTAGTCGTCATATTAATAACAATAACATTAATAATAATAATACTAATAGTACTAAATTTGCTTATATGCAAACGCTTAATTAAGGTAACAGTGTTTTGGTTTCTTGCTCATATCTCGAAAACAGTTACTCCTATCAATTTTTATCTTTTTACTAAAATTCAAGCTGATAAAATTTCCTACAAAATAGTTATTTGCATTTTTTTTGTAGGACCAACCATAAGCGAGTTATAAAGTTGGATATAAATAATATTTAACAAAAACTTGCTTAAAAATTAAATGTTTGAAATACTGAAATTAAACTAAATTAATTGTGTCTAACACTTTAGTAGAGAAAAAAGAAAAAGACATAAAAGTTACCAAAGTCTTCCGAATCGTTTTTAGTCGTCATATTAATAACAATAACATTAATAATAATAATACTAATAATAATACTAATAGTATTATAAAATAAAAGTTACCAAAGTCTTCAGAATCGTTTTTAGTCGTCATATTAATAACAATAACATTAATAATAATAATACTAATAGTATTATTATAATTATTATTAATGTTATTGTTATTAATATGACGACTAAAAACGATTCTGAAGACTTTGGTAACTTTTATGTCTTTTTCTTTTTTCTCTACTAAAGTGTTAGACACAATTAATTTAGTTTAATTTCAGTATTTCAAACATTTAATTTTTAAGCAAGTTTTTGTTAAATATTATTTATATCCAACTTTATAACTCGCTGATGGTTGGTCCTACAAGAAAAATGCAAATAACTATTTTGTAGGAAATTTTATCAGCTTTATTTTAAAAAAAGATAAAAACTAATAGGAGTAATTGTTTTCGAGATATAAGCAAAAAACCAAAGTGAAAACTGTTACCGTTTCAGTACAAAAATGTAATTCAGTTTTCAATGTTTGAGACGAAGACAAAAATGCAGCATTTACAATCGACTCTGAAGACTTCAGTGACTTATATGTCACCCCCTTTTTCTTCTAATAAAGTATTGGACATAATAAATTAAGTGTATTTTAAATCACAAGACATTTTCTGTTAAAGCACTTTTTTTTTAAATATTAATTATTTTCCAACTTATATCTCGCTTATGGTTAGTCCTACATGAAAAATGCAAATAACTATTTTGTAGGAAATTTTATCAGCTTGAATTTTAGTAAAAAGATAAAAATTGATAGGAGTAACTGTTTTCGAGATATAAGCAAGAAACCAAAACACTGTTACTTTAATTAAGCGTTTGCATATAAGCAAATTTAGTACTATTAGTATTATTATTATTAATGTTATTGTTATTAATATGACAACTAAAGACAACTCTGAAACCTTTAGTGACTTTTATGTCTTTTCCTTTTTCCTCTACTAAAGTGTTAGACACAGTTAAATTAGTTTAATTTCAGTTTTTCAAACATTTTATTTTAAAGCAAATTTTTGTTATATATTATTTATATCCAACTCTATAACTCGCTTATGGTTGGTCCTACAAGAAAAATGCAAATAACTATTTTGTAGAATATTTTATCAGCATTAATTTTGAAAAAAAGACAAAAATTCATAGGAGTAACTGTTTTCGAGATATAAGCAAGAAACCAAAAAACTGTTACCTTAATAAAGCGCTTGCATATAAGCAGATTTAGTACTGTTAGTATTATTATTATTAATGTTATTGTTATTAATATGACGACTAAAAACGATTCTGAAGACTTTGGTGACTTTTATGTCTTTTTCTTTTTTCTCTACTAAAGTGTTAGACACAATTAATTTAGTTTAATTTCAGTATTTCAAACATTTTATTTTTAAGCAAGTTTTTGTTAAATATTATTTATATCCAACTTTATAACTCGCTTATGGTTGGTCCTACAAGAAAAATGCAAATAACTATTTTGTAGGAAATGTTATCAGCTTTAATTTTGAAAGAAAGATAAAAATTGATAGGAGTAACTGTTTTCGAGATATAAGCAAAAAACCAAAGTAAAAACTGTTACCGTTTCAGAACAAAAATGTAATTTAGTTTTCAATGTTTGAGACGAAGACGAAAATGCAGCATTTAAAATCGACTCTGAAGACTTCAGTGACTTATATGTCACCCCCTTTTTTTTCTAATAAAGTATTGGACCTAATAAATTAAGTGTATTTTAAATCACAAGACATTTTCTGTTAAAGCACTTCTTTTTTAAATATTAATTATTTTCAATCTTATATCTCGCTTATGGTTAGTCCTACATAAGAAATGCAAATAACTATTTTGTAGGAAATTTTATCAGCTTGAATTTTAGTAAAAAGATAAAAATTGATAGGAGTAACTGTTTTCGAGATATGAGCAAGAAACCAAAACACTGTTACCTTAATTAAGCGTTTGCATATAAGCAAATTTAGTTCTATTAGTATTATTATTATTAATGTTATTGTTATTAATATGACGATTAAAGACAACTTTGAAACCTTAAGTGACTTTTATGTCGTCTTCTTTTTCCTCTACTAAAGTGTTAGACACAATTAAATTAGTTTAATTTCAGTTTTTCAAACATTTTATTTTAAAGCAAATTTTTGTTAAATATTATTTATATCCAACTCTATAACTCGCTTATGGTTGGTCCTACAAGAAAAATGCAAATAACTATTTTGTAGGAAATTTTATCAGCTTTAATTTTGAAAGAAAGATAAAAATTGATAGGAGTAACTGTTTTCGAGATATAAGCAAGAAACCAAAACACTGTTACCTTAATTAAGCGTTTGCATATGAGCAAATTTAGTACTATTAGTATTATTATCATTAATGTTATTGTTATTAATATGACGACTAAAGACGACTCTGAAACCTTTAGTGACTTTTATGTCTTTTTCTTTTTTCTCTACTAAAGTGTTAGACACAATTAATTTAGTTTAATTTCAGTATTTCAAACATTTTATTTTTAAACAAGTTTTTGTTAAATATTATTTATATCCAACTTTATAACTCGCTTATGGTTGGTCCTACAAGAAAAATGCAAATAACTATTTTGTAGGAAATGTTATCAGCTTTAATTTTAAAAAAAAGATAAAAATTGATAGAAGTAACTGTTTTCGAGATATGAGCAAGAAACCAAAACACTGTTACCTTAATTAAGCGTTTGCATATAAGCAAATTTAGTACTATTAGTATTATTATTATTAATGTTATTGTTATTAATATGACGATTAAAGACAACTTTGAAACCTTTAGTGACTTTTATGTCTTCTTCTTTTTCCTCTACTAAAGTGTTAGACACAATTAAATTAGTTTAATTTCAGTTTTTCAAACATTTTATTTTAAAGCAAATTTTTGTTAAATATTGTTTATATCCAACTCTATAACTCGCTTATGGTTGGTCCTACAAGAAAAATGCAAATAACTATTTTGTAGGAAATTTTATCAGCTTTAATTTTGACAGACAGATAAAAATTGATAGGAGTAACTGTTTTCGAGATATAAGCAAAAAACCAATAAGAAAACTGTGACTGTTACTGAACAAAAATGTAATTCAGTTTTCAATGTTTGAGACGAAGACGAAACTGCAGCATTTAAAAACGACTCTGAAGACTTCAGTGACTTTTATGTCACTTCCTTTTTCTTCTAATAAAGTATTGGACCCAATAAATTAAGTGTATTTTAAATCAAAAGACATTTTCTGTTAAAGCACTTTTTTTTTAAATACTAATTATTTTCAATCATATATCTCGCTTATGGTTAGTCCTACATGAAAAATGCAAATAACTATTTTATAGGAAATTTTATCAGCTTGAATTTTAGTAAAAAGATAAAAATTGATAGGAGTAACTGTTTTCGAGATATAAGCAAGAAACCAAAACACTGTTACCTTAATTAAGCGTTTGCATATAAGCAAATTTAGTACTATTAGTATTATTATTATTAATGTTATTGTTATTAATATGACAACTAAAGACAACTCTGAAACCTTTAGTGACTTTTATGTCTTTTCCTTTTTCCTCTACTAAAGTGTTAGACACAATTAAATTAGTTTAATTTCAGTTTTTCAAACATTTTATTTTAAAGCAAATTTTTGTTAAAAATTATTTATATCCAACTCTATAACTCGCTTATGGTTGGTCCTACAAGAAAAATGCAAATAACTATTTTGTAGGAAATTTTATCAGCTTTAATTTTGAAATAAAGACAAAAATTTATAGGAGTAACTGTTTTCGAGATATAAGCAAGAAACCAAAAAACTGTTACCTTAATAAAGCGCTTGCATATAAGCAGATTTAGTACTATTAGTATTATTATTATTAATGTTATTGTTATTAATATGACGACTAAAAACGATTCTGAAGACTTTGGTGACTTTTATGTCTTTTTCTTTTTTCTCTACTAAAGTGTTAGACACAATTAATTTAGTTTAATTTCAGTATTTCAATCATTTTATTTTTAAGCAAGTTTTTGTTAAATATTATTTATATCCAACTTTATAACTCGCTTATGGTTGGTCCCACAAGAAAAATGCAAATAACTATTTTGTAGGAAATGTTATCAGCTATTTAATTTTGAAAGATAGATAAAAATTGATAGGAGTAACTGTTTTCGAGATATGAGCAAGAAACCAAAACACTGTTACCTTAATTAAGCGTTTGCATATAAGCAAATTTAATACTATTAGTATTATTATTATTAATGTTATTGTTATTAATATGACGATTAAAGACAACTCTGAAACCTTTAGTGACTTTTATGTCTTTTTCTTTTTCCTCTACTAAAGTGTTAGACTCAATTAATTTAGTTTAATTTCGGTTTTTCAAACATTTTATTTTAAAGCAAATTTTTGTTAAATATTATTTATATCCAACTCTATAACTCGCTTATGGTTGGTCCTACAAAAAAATGCAAATAACTATTTTGTAGGAAATTTTATTAGCTTTAATTTTGAAAAAAAGATAAAAATTGATAGGAGTAACTGTTTTCGAGATATAAGCAAGAAACCAAAAAAATGTTACGTTAATTAAGCGTTTGCATATAAGCAAATTTAGTACTATTAGTATTATTATTATTAATGTTATTGTTATTAATATGACGACTAAAGACGACTCTGAAACATTTAGTGACTTTTATGTCTTCTCCTTTTTCCTCTACTAAAGTGTTAGACACAATTAATTTAGTTTAATTCCGGTTTTTCAAGCATTTTATTTTAAAGCAAATTTTTGTTAAATATTATTTATATCCAACTCTATAACTCGTTTATGCTTGGTCCTACAAAAAAAATGTAAATAACTATTTTGTTGGAAATTTTATCAGCTTTAATTTTGAAAGAAAGATAAAATTTGATAGAAGTAACTGTTTTCGAGATATAAGCAAAAAACCAATAAGAAAACTGTAACTGTTACTGAACAAAAATGTAATTCAGTTTTCAATGTTTGAGACGAAGTCAAAAATGCACCATTTAAAAACGACTCTGAAGACTTCAGTGACTTTTATGTCACCTCCTTTTTCTTCTAATAAAGTATTGGACCCAAGAAATTAAGTGTATTTTAAATCACAAGACATTTTCTGTTAAAACACTTTTTTTTTATTAATAATTATTTTCAAACTTATATCTCGCTTATGGTTAGTTCTACATGAAAAATGCAAATAACTATTTTGTAGGAAATTTTATCACCTTTAATTTTGGTGAAAAAGTAAAAATTGATAGGAGTAACTGTTTTCGAGATATAGGCAAAAAACAAAAAAACTGTTACCTTAATTAAGCGCTTGCATATAAGCAAATTTAGTACTATTAGTATTGTTATTATAAATGTTATTGTTATTAATATGACGACTAAAGACAACTTTAAGACTTTAGTGACTTTTATGTCTCCTCCTTTTTCCTCTACTAAAGTGTTAGACACAATTAATTTAGTTTAATTTCGGTTTTTCAAACATTTTATTTTAAAGCAAACTTTTGTTAAATATTAAAAACTATAAAATGGCTTAGATTGCCTAAAAACACAGATCACACATGATCTTTTGCATAAAAATGAGAAAACGCTCATGTAACACACAAAATAAGCTCCATTTTTTCTTTTTAAAAGTATTATTATTATTATTACTTTTGTTACTATTACTATTATTATTATTATTATTATTATTATTATTATTATTGTTATTATTATTATTATTATTATTATTATTATTATTATTATTATTATTATTACTATTATTTTTATTATTATTATTACTATTATTATTATTATTATTATTATTATTATTATTATTATTAATATTATTATTATTAAAGACCGATTATAACTTTTGTATAGTAAATGTTTTTATACCAGTTTTAAAATGAGTTATTAATTTTAGACAATTTCTTGCCTAAAAACACAGATCACAGATGATCTCTTGCATAGAAATGAGAAAACGCTCAGATAACACAAAATAAGCATCATTTTTGCTTAGAAAAACTAAGCTTTAATTTAGAAAGAAATTTATTATTATAAGTATTATTATCATTATTATTATTATTATTATTATTATTATTATTATTATTGTTTCTTTTATTACTATTATTATTATTATTATTATTATTATTATTATTATTATTATTATTATTATTATTATTATTATTATTATTATTATTATTATTATTATTATTAACTTTTGTATAGTAAATGTTTTTATACCAGTTTTAAAATGAGTTATTAATTTTAGACAATTTCTTGCCTAAAAATACAGATCACAGATGATTTCTTGCATAGAAATGAGAAAGCGCTCATATAACACACAAAATAAGCTTCATTTTTGCTTAGAAAGCTAAGCTTACTTTTATTTCTATTATTATTTTTATTATTATTATTATTATTATTATTATTATTATTATTATTATTATTATTGTTTTTATTATTATTATTATTATTATTGTTATTATTATTATTATTATTAAAAACTTATATTAAACAGACAGAAAACGTCGTATTCTGACACAAAAAAACGAATTACGTTATAGACTTGACGAGAACGGCGTATCTCGGACTCTTATAGGACTCTTATAGGGTCAAAAATTATCAGTTTGAATTAAAACAAATTATTTTTGTTGACTCTCAGTCTGAATTGTTCATCAGTTCAAACAAAAACGGCTTACTTTAGACGATCTTTTGCTTTGAACAAGAAAACTTACATCGAACAGACTAAAAACGTATTAATCTGGCATAAAAGAGCAATTTATGTATCACTTTGGATAAAGGCAGCTAATCCTATTCGTTTCATTGCTTAAAATAGACAAAATTGTTAATAAATCTAACAAAAACGCTGTATTCTAGCACAAAATACTAATTACATTATAGTTTCGACGAGAATAGCTTATTTGGAATGATTCTATGCTTCCAAACGAGTAAATTTTTAATAAACAGATGCCAAACATCATGTTTTGTCCTATAAAGACATTTTATATTGCAGTTTGTATTAAAACAAAATATTTTCGTTGATTCTTTGTTAGAAGCAGCAAACCTAACAATAAAGAATCTGAAAACTTTGTATTCGGACACAAACCACCGAATTTTGTTTCAGTTTAGACAAAAACGGTTGATTTTCGACAATATTTTGCTTTGAACAAGAAAGCTTATATCAAACTGACTAAAAACGTCTTATTTTAGCACAAAACAAAAGATTTGCGTTATAGTCTTAACGAGAGCTGTTAATTTCAAACGGTTCTATGCTTTGAAACGAGTAAACTTTCACTGTACAGAGGAAAAACATCTTATTTCGCCTTTTAAAAACGATTCATGCCACAGTTTGGATAAAAACCAATTATTTTCGTTAATTCATTGTTACAAACATGAAACCTTACATCAAAGTAACTGAAAACCCCTTATTCAGGTACAGAAATTCGAATTACGTTTCAGTCTGAACAAAAACTGCTTACTTTAGACGATCCTTTGTTTTGAATACAAAAACTTACATTAAAAAGATTAAAAACGTCTTATTCGGCTGAAAACTGCAAATTATATATTACTCTAGATAAAAGCAATTTATCCTGATTACTCCTTTACTTAGAATAGAGTAAACTTGTATAAAACTTAATAAAAACTTTAAATTTCGTCTCAAAGAAATAATTTACGTTATAGTTTTGACCAGCACTGTTTATTTCAAACGATTTTATGATTCGAAACTAATGAACTTTTATGGGGCAGATGCAAAACCACATATTACAATATAAAGCGTTGTTTTAAAGCAAATGATTACCTTTTGCAACAAGAAATTTCACGTCAAAGAAACTGAAAACATCGTATCCATGCACAAATATCGAATTACGTATCAGTTTAGGCAAATACAGCTTATTTTAAACGATTCCTTGCTATAAACAAGAAAAATTTTATCAAACATATTGAAAATGTCTTATTCTCGAAAATAAGAGCAAATTATGTATCAGTTTTAACAAAAGCGGATTACTCTGTTTGATTCTATGCTTAGAGTAGAGTAAACTACTATAAAACGTAATGAAAACTCTATATTCAAGCTCAAAAGAACAAATTACGTTATAGTTTTGACAAAAAAAAATTATTTCGGACGACTACATATTTCGAAGTAAGCAAACTTTAATTGAACAAGTGCAAAAGCTAATACTTTGCTTTAAAATAACGATTTATGTGGTAATATGGTATTTTGCATCTGTCCTATAAAAGTTTACTCGTTTCGCTCAATTGAATCATTCGAAATAAATTATTTTGACACAACAACGAAAATAATTTTTTTGTTTAAACTGTAACATGTCGTTTTTATAAAACGAACTAAGACGTTTGGCATCTGTTTAGTGAAAGTTTTCTCGTTTGGGGGCATAAAATCGTTTGAAATTAACAGTTCTGGTCAAAACTATAACGTAAATTATTTCTTTGAGACGAAATTTAAAGTTTTCATTAAGTTTTATACAAGTTTGCTCTATTCTAAGCAAAGGAGTAATCAGGATAAACTGCTTTTATCCAAAGTAATACATAATTTGCAGTTTTGAGCCAGAATAAGACGTTTTTAATCTTTTTAATGTAAGTTTTCGTGTTCAAAAGAAAGAATCGTCTAAAATAAGCAATTTGTGTCCAGACTGAAACGTAATTTGATTTTCTGGGCCTGAATAAGAGGTTTTCAGTTTCTTTGATGTAAGGTTTCTTGTTTGTAACAATGAATAAACGAAAATCATTGGTTTTAATCCAAACTGTGACATAAATCGTTTTTTAAAGGCGAAATCAGACGTTTTGCCTCTGTTCAGTGAAAGTATACTGGTTTCAAAGCATAGAATCGTTTGAATATAACAGTTCTCGTCAAGACTATAACGCAAATCTTTAAAGTGATACAAAGAAATAATTTACGTAATAGTTTTGACCAGAACTGTTAATTTCAAACGATTTTATGCCCCCAAACGAGAAAACTTTCACTAAGCAGATGCCAAACGTCTTAGTTCGTTTTATAAAAGCGACTTATGTTACAGTTTAAACAAAAACAAATTATTTGTGTTGTTGTTGTGTCAAAATAATTTATTTCTAATGATTCAATGGAGCGAAACGGGTAAACTTTTATAGGACAGATGCAAAATACCATATTACCACATAAATCATTATTTTAAAGCAAAGTATTAGCTTTTGCACATGTTCAATTAAAGTTTGCTTACTTCGAAGTATGTAATCGTCCGAAATATTTTTTTTTGTCAAAACTATAACGTAATTTGTTCTTTTGAGCTTGAATATAGAGTTTTCATTACGTTTTATAGTAGTTTACTCTACTCTAAGCATAGAATCAAACAGAGTAATCCGCTTTTGTTAAAACTGATACATAATTTGCTCTTATTTTCGAGAATAAGACGTTTTCAATATGCTTGATAAAATTTTTCTTGTTTATAGCAAGGAATCGTTTAAAATAAGCTGTATTTGCCTAAACTGATACGTAATTAGATATTTATGTATGGATACAAAGTTTTCAGTTTCTTGGACGTGAAATTTCTTGTTGCAAAAGGTAATACTTTGCTTTAAAACAACGCTTTATATGGTAATATGTGGTTTTGCATCTGCCCCATAAAAGTTCATTAGTTTCGAATCATAATTTCGTTTGAAATAAACAGTGCTGGTCAAAACTATAACGTAAATTATTTCTTTGAGACGAAATTTAAAGTTTTCATTAAGTTTTATACAAGTTTACTCTATTCTAAGTAAAGGAGTAATCAGGATAAATTGCTTTTATCTAGAGTAATATATAATTTGCAGTTTTCAGCCAGAATAAGACGTTTTTAATCTTTTTAATGTAAGTTTTCGTGTTCAAAACAAAGGATCGTCTAAAATAAGCAGTTTTTGTCCAGACTGAAACGTAATTCGAATTTCTGTGCCTAAATAAGGGGTTTTCAGTTTCTTTGATGTAAGGTTTCTTGTTTGTAACAATGAATTAACAAAAATAATTGGTTTTTATCCAAACTGTGGCATGAATCAGCTTTAAGACTATAACGCAAATCTTTTGTTTTGTGCTAAAATAAGACGTTTTTAGTCAGTTTGATATAAGCTTTCTTGTTCAAAGCAAAATATTGTCGAAAATCAACCGTTTTTGTCTAAACTGAAACAAAATTCGGTGGTTTGTGTCCGAATACAAAGTTTTCAGATTCTTTAATGTTAGGTTTGCTGCTTCTAACAAAGAATCAACGAAAATATTTTGTTTTAATACAAACTGCAATATAAAATGTCTTTATAGGACAAAACATGATGTTTGGCATCTGTTTATTAAAAATTTACTCGTTTGGAAGCATAGAATCATTCCAAATAAGCTATTCTCGTCGAAACTATAATGTAATTAGTATTTTGTGCTAGAATACAGCGTTTTTGTTAGATTTATTAACAATTTTGTCTATTTTAAGCAATGAAACGAATAGGATTAGCTGCCTTTATCCAAAGTGATACATAAATTGCTCTTTTATGCCAGATTAATACGTTTTTAGTCTGTTCGATGTAAGTTTTCTTGTTCAAAGCAAAAGATCGTCTAAAGTAAGCCGTTTTTGTTTGAACTGATGAACAATTCAGACTGAGAGTCAACAAAAATAATTTGTTTTAATCCAAACTGATAATTTTTGACCCTATAAGTGTCCTATAAGAGTCCGAGATACGCCGTTCTCGTCAAGTCTATAACGTAATTCGTTTTTTTGTGTCAGAATACGACGTTTTCTGTCTGTTTAAAATAAGTTTTTAATAATAATAATAATAATAACAATAATAATAATAATAATAATAATAACAATAATAATAATAATAATAATAATAATAATAATAATAATAATAATAATAATAATAATAATAATAATAATAATAATAATAATAATAATAATAATAATAATAATAATAATAAAAATAATAATAGAAATAAAAGTAAGCTTAGTTTTCTAAGCAAAAATGAAGCTTATTTTGTGTGTTATATGAGCGCTTTCTCATTTCTATGCAAGAAATCATCTGTGATCTGTATTTTTAGGCAAGAAATTGTCTAAAATTAATAACTCATTTTAAAACTGGTATAAAAACATTTACTATACAAAAGTTAATAATAATAATAATAATAATAATAATAATAATAATAATAATAGTAATAATAATAATAATAATAGTAATAATAATAATAATAATAATAATAATAATAATAATAATAATAATAATAATAATAATGATAATAATACTTATAATAATGAATTTCTTTCTAAATTAAAGCTTAGTTTTTCTAAGCAAAAATGATGCTTATTTTGTGGGTTATATGAGCGTTTTCTCATTTCTATGCAAGAGATCATCTGTGATCTGTGTTTTTAGGCAAGAAATTGAATAAAATTAATAACTCATTTTAAAACTGGTATAAAAACATTTACTATACAAAAGTTAATAATAATAATAATAATAATAATAATAATAATAATAATAATAATAGTAATAAAAGAAACAATAATAATAATAATAATAATAATAATAATAATAATAATAATAATGATAATAATACTTATAATAATAAATTTCTTTCTAAATTAAAGCTTAGTTTTTCTAAGCAAAAATGAAGCTTATTTTGTGTGTTATATGAGCGCTTTCTCATTTCTATGCAAGAAATCATCTGTGATCTGTGTTTTTAGGCAAGAAATTGAATAAAAATAATAACTTATTTTAAAACTGGTATAAAAACATTTACTATACAAAAGTTAATAATAATAATAATAATAATAATAATAATAATAATAATAATAACTATAATAGTAATAAAAGAAACAATAATAATAATAATAATAATAATAATAATAATAATAATAATAATAATAATAATAATAATAATAATAATGATAATAATACTTATAATAATAAATTTCTTTCTAAATTAAAGCTTAGTTTTTCTAAGCAAAAATGATGCTTATTTTGTGTTATCTGAGCGTTTTCTCATTTCTATGCAAGAGATCATCTGTGATCTGTGTTTTTAGGCAAGAAATTGTCTAAAATTAATAACTCATTTTAAAACTGGTATAAAAACATTTACTATACAAAAGTTATAATCGGTCTTTAATAATAATAATATTAATAATAATAATAATAATAATAATAATAATAATAATAATAATAATAATAATAATAATAATAATAGTAATAATAATAATAAAAATAATAGTAATAATAATAATAATAATAAAAATAAAAATAATAGTAGTAGTAAAAGTAAGCTTAGTTTTCTAAGCCAAAATGAAGCTTATTTTGTGTTATATGAGCGTTTTCTCATTTCTATGCAAAAGATCATGTGTGATCTGTGTTTTAAGTTGTGTCAGAATACGACGTTTTCTGTCTGTTTAATATAAGTTTTTAATAATAATAATAATAATAATAATAATAATAATAATAATAATAATAATAATAATAATAATAATAATAATAATAATAATAATAATAATAATAATAATAATAACAATAATAATAATAATAATAATAATAATAATAGTAATAGTAACAAAAGTAATAATAATAATAATACTTTTAAAAAGGAAAAATGGAGCTTATTTTGTGTGTTACATGAGCGTTTTCTCATTTTTATGCAAAAGATCATGTGTGATCTGTGTTTTTAGGCAATCTAAGCCATTTTATAGTTTTTAATATTTAACAAAAATTTGCTTTAAAATAAAATGTTTGAAAAACCGAAATTAAACTAAATTAATTGTGTCTAACACTTTAGTAGAGGAAAAAGGAGGAGACATAAAAGTCACTAAAGTCTTAAAGTTGTCTTTAGTCGTCATATTAATAACAATAACATTTATAATAACAATACTAGTAGTACTAAATTTGCTTATATGCAAGCGCTTAATTAAGGTAACAGTTTTTTTGTTTTTTGCCTATATCTCGAAAACAGTTACTCCTATCAATTTTTACTTTTTCACCAAAATTAAAGGTGATAAAATTTCCTACAAAATAGTTATTTGCATTTTTCATGTAGAACTAACCATAAGCGAGATATAAGTTTGAAAATAATTATTAATTAAAAAAAAGTGTTTTAACAGAAAATGTCTTGTGATTTAAAATACACTTAATTTGTTGGGTCCAATACTTTATTAGAAGAAAAAGGAGGTGACATAAAAGTCACTGAAGTCTTCAGAGTCGTTTTTAAATGCTGCATTTTTGAGTTCGTCTCAAACATTGAAAACTGAATTACATTTTTGTTCAGTAACAGTTACAGTTTTCTTATTGGTTTTTTGCTTATATCTCGAAAACAGTTACTCCTATCAAATTTTATCTTTCTTTCAAAATTAAAGCTGATAAAATTTCCAACAAAATAGTTATTTACATTTTTCTTGTAGGACCAAGCATAAACGAGTTATAGAGTTGGATATAAATAATATTTAACAAAAATTTGCTTTAAAATAAAATGCTTGAAAAACCAGAATTAAACTAAATTAATTGTGTCTAACACTTTAGTAGAGGAAAAAGGAGAAGACATAAAAGTCACTAAATGTTTCAGAGTCGTCTTTAGTCGTCATATTAATAACAATAACATTAATAATAATAATACTAATAGTACTAAATTTGCTTATATGCAAACGCTTAATTAACGTAACATTTTTTTGGTTTCTTGCTTATATCTCGAAAACAGTTACTCCTATCAATTTTTATCTTTTTTTCAAAATTAAAGCTAATAAAATTTCCTACAAAATAGTTATTTGCATTTTTTTGTAGGACCAACCATAAGCGAGTTATAGAGTTGGATATAAATAATATTTAACAAAAATTTGCTTTAAAATAAAATGTTTGAAATACCGAAATTAAACTAAATTAATTGAGTCTAACACTTTAGTAGAGGAAAAAGAAAAAGACATAAAAGTCACTAAAGGTTTCAGAGTTGTCTTTAGTTGTCATATTAATAACAATAACATTAATAATAATAATACTAATAGTACTAAATTTGCTTATATGCAAACGCTTAATTAAGGTAACAGTGTTTTGGTTTCTTGCTTATATCTCGAAAACAGTTACTCCTATCAATTTTTATCTTTTTACTAAAATTCAAGCTGATAAAATTTCCTACAAAATAGTTATTTGCATTTTTCATGTAGGACTAACCATAAGCGAGATATATGATTGAAAATAATTATTATTTAAAAAAAAAGTGCTTTAACAGAAAATGTCTTGTGATTTAAAATACACTTAATTTATTGGGTCCAATACTTTATTAAAAAAAAAAAGGGGTGACATATAAGTCACTGAAATCTTCAGAGTCGATTTTAAATGCTGCAGTTTCGTATTCGTCTCAAACATTGAAAACTGAATTACATTTTTGTTCAGTAACAGTCACAGTTTTCTTATTGGTTTTTTGCTTATATCTCGAAAACAGTTCTCCTATCAATTTTTATCTTTCTGTCAAAATTAAAGCTGATAAAATTTCCTACAAAATAGTTATTTGCTTTTTTCTTGTAGGACCAACCATAAGCGAGTTATAGAGTTGGATATAAATAATATTTAACAAAAATTTGCTTTAAAATAAAATGTTTGAAAAACTGAAATTAAACTAATTTAATTGTGTCTAACACTTTAGTAGAGGAAAAAGAAGAAGACATAAAAGTCACTAAAGGTTTCAAAGTTGTTTTTAATCGTCATATTAATAACAATAACATTAATAATAATAATACTAATAGTACTAAATTTGCTTATATGCAAACGCTTAATTAAGGTAACAGTGTTTTGGTTTCTTGCTCATATCTCGAAAACAGTTACTCCTATCAATTTTTATCTTTTTACTAAAATTCAAGCTGATAAAATTTCCTACAAAATAGTTATTTGCATTTTTTATGTAGGACTAACCATAAGCGAGATATAAGATTGAAAATAATTAATATTTAAAAAAGAAGTGCTTTAACAGAAAATGTCTTGTGATTTAAAATACACTTAATTTATTAGGTCCAATACTTTATTAAAAAAAAAAAGGGGTGACATATAAGTCACTGAAATCTTCAGAGTCGATTTTAAATGCTGCATTTTCGTCTTCGTCTCAAACATTGAAAACTGAATTACATTTTTGTTCTGAAACGGTAACAGTTTTTACTTTGGTTTTTTGCTTATATCTCGAAAACAGTTACTCCTATCAATTTTTATCTTTCTTTCAAAATTAAAGCTGATAACATTTCCTACAAAATAGTTATTTGCATTTTTCTTGTAGGACCAACCATAAGCGAGTTATAAAGTTGGATATAAATAATATTTAACAAAAACTTGCTTAAAAATATAATGTTTGAAATACTGAAATTAAACTAAATTAATTGTGTTTAACACTTTAGTAGAGAAAAAAGAAAAAGACATAAAAGTCACCAAAGTCTTCAAAATCGTTTTTAGTCGTCATATTAATAACAATAACATTAATAATAATAATACTAATAGTACTAAATCTGCTTATATGCAAGCGCTTTATTAAGGTAACAGTTTTTTGGTTTCTTGCTTATATCTCGAAAACAGTTACTCCTATGAATTTTTGTCTTTCTTTCAAAATTAAAGCTGATAAAATATTCTACAAAATAGTTATTTGCATTTTTCTTGTAGGACCAACCATAAGCGAGTTATAGAGTTGGATATAAATAATATTTAACAAAAATTTGCTTTAAAATAAAATGTTTGAAAAACTGAAATTAAACTAATTTAACTGTGTCTAACACTTTAGTAGAGAAAAAAGGAAAAGACATAACAGTCACTAAAAGTTTCAGAGTTGTCTTTAGTTGTCATATTAATAACAATAACATTAATAATAATAATACTAATAGTACTAAATTTGCTTATATGCAAACGCTTAATTAAGGTAACAGTGTTTTGGTTTCTTGCTTATATCTCGAAAACAGTTACTCCTATCAATTTTTATTTTTTTACTAAAATTCAAGCTGATAAAATTTCCTACAAAATAGTTATTTGCATTTTTCATGTAGGACTAACCATAAGCGAGATATATGATTGAAAATAATTAATATTTAAAAAAAAAGTGCTTTAACAGAAAATGTCTTGTGATTTAAAATACACTTAATTTATTGGGTCCAATACTTTATTAGAAGAAAAAGGAAGTGACATAAAAGTCACTGAAGTCTTCAGAGTCGTTTTTAAATGCTGCAGTTTCGTATTCGTCTCAAACATTGAAAACTGAATTACATTTTTGTTCAGTAACAGTCACAGTTTTCTTATTGGTTTTTTGCTTATATCTCGAAAACAGTTCTCCTATCAATTTTTATCTTTCTGTCAAAATTAAAGCTGATAAAATTTCCTACAAAATAGTTATTTGCATTTTTCTTGTAGGACCAACCATAAGCGAGTTATAGAGTTGGATATAAATAATATTTAACAAAAATTTGCTTTAAAATAAAATGTTTGAAAAACTGAAATTAAACTAATTTAATTGTGTCTAACACTTTAGTCGAGGAAAAAAAAGAAGACATAAAAGTCACTAAAGGTTTCAAAGTTGTCTTTAATCGTCATATTAATAACAATAACATTAATAATAATAATACTAATAGTACTAAATTTGCTTATATGCAAACGCTTAATTAAGGTAACAGTGTTTTGGTTTCTTGCTCATATCTCGAAAACAGTTACTCCTATCAATTTTTATCTTTTTACTAAAATTCAAGCTGATAAAATTTCCTACAAAATAGTTATTTGCATTTTTCATGTAGGATTAACCATAAGCGAGATATATGATTGAAAATAATTAATATTTAAAAAAAAAATGCTTTAACAGAAAATGTCTTGTGATTTAAAATACACTTAATTTATTGGGTCCAATACTTTATTAGAAGAAAAAGGAAGTGACATAAAAGTCACTGAAGTCTTCAGAGTCGTTTTTAAATGCTGCAGTTTCGTCTTCGTCTCAAACATTGAAAACCAAATTACATTTTTGTTCAGTAACAGTCACAGTTTTCTTATTGGTTTTTTGCTTATATCTCGAAAACAGTTACTCCTATCAATTTTTATCTTTCTTTCAAAATTAAAGCTGATAAAATTTCCTACAAAATAGTTATTTGCATTTTTCTTGTAGGACCAACCATAAGCGAGTTATAGAGTTGGATATAAATAATATTTAACAAAAATTTGCTTTAAAATAAAATGTTTGGAAAACTGAAATTAAACTAATTTAATTGTGTCTAACACTTTAGTAGAGGAAAAAGAAGAAGACATAAAAGTCACTAGAGGTTTCAAAGTTGTCTTTAATCGTCATATTAATAACAATAACATTAATAATAATAATACTAATAGTACTAAATTTGCTTATATGCAAACGCTTAATTAAGGTAACAGTGTTTTGGTTTCTTGCTCATATTTCGAAAACAGTTACTCCTATCAATTTTTATCTTATTACTAAAATTCAAGCTGATAAAATTTCCTACAAAATAGTTATTTGCATTTTTTATGTAGGACTAACCATAAGCGAGATATAAGATTGAAAATAATTAATATTTAAAAAAGAAGTGCTTTAACAGAAAATGTCGTGTGATTTAAAATACACTTAATTTATTAGGTCCAATACTTTATTAAAAAAAAAGGGAGTGACATATAAGTCACTGAAGTCTTCAGAGTCGATTTTAAATGCTGCATTTTCGTCTTCGTCTCAAACATTGAAAACTGAATTACATTTTTGTTCTGAAACGGTAACAGTTTTTACTTTGGTTTTTTGCTTATATCTCGAAAACAGTTACTCCTATCAATTTTTATCTTTCTTTCAAAATTAAAGCTGATAACATTTCCTACAAAATAGTTATTTGCATTTTTCTTGTAGGACCAACCATAAGCGAGTTATAAAGTTGGATATAAATAATATTTAACAAAAACTTGCTTAAAAATAAAATGTTTGAAATACTGAAATTAAACTAAATTAATTGTGTCTAACACTTTAGTAGAGAAAAAAGAAAAAGACATAAAAGTCACCAAAGTCTTCAGAATCGTTTTTAGTCGTCATATTAATAACAATAACATTAATAATAATAATACTAATAGTACTAAATCTGCTTATATGCAAGCGCTTTATTAAGGTAACAGTTTTTTGGTTTCTTGCTTATATCTCGAAAACAGTTACTCCTATGAATTTTTGTCTTTCTTTCAAAATTAAAGCTGATAAAATATTCTACAAAATAGTTATTTGCATTTTTTTTGTAGGACCAACCATAAGCGAGTTATAGAGTTGGATATAAATAATATTTAACAAAAATTTGCTTTAAAATAAAATGTTTGAAAAACTGAAATTAAACTAATTTAACTGTGTCTAACACTTTAGTAGAGAAAAAAGGAAAAGACATAACAGTCACTAAAAGTTTCAGAGTTGTCTTTAGTTGTCATATTAATAACAATAACATTAATAATAATAATACTAATAGTACTAAATTTGCTTATATGCAAACGCTTAATTAAGGTAACAGTGTTTTGGTTTCTTGCTTATATCTCGAAAACAGTTACTCCTATCAATTTTTATTTTTTTACTAAAATTCAAGCTGATAAAATTTCCTACAAAATAGTTATTTGCATTTTTCATGTAGGACTAACCATAAGCGAGATATATGATTGAAAATAATTAATATTTAAAAAAAAAGTGCTTTAACAGAAAATGTCTTGTGATTTAAAATACACTTAATTTATTGGGTCCAATACTTTATTAGAAGAAAAAGGAAGTGACATAAAAGTCACTGAAGTCTTCAGAGTCGTTTTTAAATGCTGCAGTTTCGTATTCGTCTCAAACATTGAAAACTGAATTACATTTTTGTTCAGTAACAGTCACAGTTTTCTTATTGGTTTTTTGCTTATATCTCGAAAACAGTTCTCCTATCAATTTTTATCTTTCTGTCAAAATTAAAGCTGATAAAATTTCCTACAAAATAGTTATTTGCATTTTTCTTGTAGGACCAACCATAAGCGAGTTATAGAGTTGGATATAAATAATATTTAACAAAAATTTGCTTTAAAATAAAATGTTTGAAAAACTGAAATTAAACTAATTTAATTGTGTCTAACACTTTAGTCGAGGAAAAAAAAGAAGACATAAAAGTCACTAAAGGTTTCAAAGTTGTCTTTAATCGTCATATTAATAACAATAACATTAATAATAATAATACTAATAGTACTAAATTTGCTTATATGCAAACGCTTAATTAAGGTAACAGTGTTTTGGTTTCTTGCTCATATCTCGAAAACAGTTACTCCTATCAATTTTTATCTTTTTACTAAAATTCAAGCTGATAAAATTTCCTACAAAATAGTTATTTGCATTTTTCATGTAGGATTAACCATAAGCGAGATATATGATTGAAAATAATTAATATTTAAAAAAAAAATGCTTTAACAGAAAATGTCTTGTGATTTAAAATACACTTAATTTATTGGGTCCAATACTTTATTAGAAGAAAAAGGAAGTGACATAAAAGTCACTGAAGTCTTCAGAGTCGTTTTTAAATGCTGCAGTTTCGTCTTCGTCTCAAACATTGAAAACCAAATTACATTTTTGTTCAGTAACAGTCACAGTTTTCTTATTGGTTTTTTGCTTATATCTCGAAAACAGTTACTCCTATCAATTTTTATCTTTCTTTCAAAATTAAAGCTGATAAAATTTCCTACAAAATAGTTATTTGCATTTTTCTTGTAGGACCAACCATAAGCGAGTTATAGAGTTGGATATAAATAATATTTAACAAAAATTTGCTTTAAAATAAAATGTTTGGAAAACTGAAATTAAACTAATTTAATTGTGTCTAACACTTTAGTAGAGGAAAAAGAAGAAGACATAAAAGTCACTAGAGGTTTCAAAGTTGTCTTTAATCGTCATATTAATAACAATAACATTAATAATAATAATACTAATAGTACTAAATTTGCTTATATGCAAACGCTTAATTAAGGTAACAGTGTTTTGGTTTCTTGCTCATATTTCGAAAACAGTTACTCCTATCAATTTTTATCTTATTACTAAAATTCAAGCTGATAAAATTTCCTACAAAATAGTTATTTGCATTTTTTATGTAGGACTAACCATAAGCGAGATATAAGATTGAAAATAATTAATATTTAAAAAAGAAGTGCTTTAACAGAAAATGTCGTGTGATTTAAAATACACTTAATTTATTAGGTCCAATACTTTATTAAAAAAAAAGGGAGTGACATATAAGTCACTGAAGTCTTCAGAGTCGATTTTAAATGCTGCATTTTCGTCTTCGTCTCAAACATTGAAAACTGAATTACATTTTTGTTCTGAAACGGTAACAGTTTTTACTTTGGTTTTTTGCTTATATCTCGAAAACAGTTACTCCTATCAATTTTTATCTTTCTTTCAAAATTAAAGCTGATAACATTTCCTACAAAATAGTTATTTGCATTTTTCTTGTAGGACCAACCATAAGCGAGTTATAAAGTTGGATATAAATAATATTTAACAAAAACTTGCTTAAAAATAAAATGTTTGAAATACTGAAATTAAACTAAATTAATTGTGTCTAACACTTTAGTAGAGAAAAAAGAAAAAGACATAAAAGTCACCAAAGTCTTCAGAATCGTTTTTAGTCGTCATATTAATAACAATAACATTAATAATAATAATACTAATAGTACTAAATCTGCTTATATGCAAGCGCTTTATTAAGGTAACAGTTTTTTGGTTTCTTGCTTATATCTCGAAAACAGTTACTCCTATGAATTTTTGTCTTTCTTTCAAAATTAAAGCTGATAAAATATTCTACAAAATAGTTATTTGCATTTTTTTTGTAGGACCAACCATAAGCGAGTTATAGAGTTGGATATAAATAATATTTTACAAAAATTTGCTTTAAAATAAAATGTTTGAAAAACTGAAATTAAACTAATTTAACTGTGTCTAACACTTTAGTAGAGAAAAAAGGAAAAGACATAAAAGTCACTAAAGGTTTCAGAGTTGTCTTTAGTTGTCATATTAATAACAATAACATTAATAATAATAATACTAATAGTACTAAATTTGCTTATATGTAAACGCTTAATTAAGGTAACAGTGTTTTGGTTTCTTGCTTATATCTCGAAAACAGTTACTCCTATCAATTTTTATCTTTTTACTAAAATTCAAGCTGATAAAATTTCCTACAAAATAGTTATTTGCATTTTTCATGTAGGACTAACCATAAGCGAGATATATGATTGAAAATAATTAATATTTAAAAAAAAAGTGCTTTAACAGAAAATGTCTTGTGATTTAAAATACACTTAATTTATTGGGTCCAATACTTTATTAGAAGAAAAAGGAAGTGACATAAAAGTCACTGAAGTCTTCAGAGTCGTTTTTAAATGCTGCAGTTTCGTCTTCGTCTCAAACATTGAAAACCGAATTACATTTTTGTTCAGTAACAGTCACAGTTTTCTTATTGGTTTTTTGCTTATATCTCGAAAACAGTTACTCCTATCAATTTTTATCTTTTTTTCAAAATTAAAGCTGATAAAATTTCCTACAAAATAGTTATTTGCATTTTTCTTGTAGGACCAACCATAAGCGAGTTATAGAGTTGGATGTAAATAATATTTAACAAAAATTTGCTTTAAAATAAAATGTTTGAAAAACTGAAATTAAACTAATTTAATTGTGTCTAACACTTTAGTAAAGGAAAAAGAAGAAGACATAAAAGTCACTAAAGGTTTCAAAGTTGTCTTTAATCGTCATATTAATAACAATAACATTAATAATAATAATACTAATAGTACTAAATTTGCTTACATGCAAACGCTTAATTCAGGTAACAATTTTTTGGTTTCTTGCTTATATCTCGAAAACAGTTACTCCTATCAATTTTGATCTTTTTACTAAAATTAAAGCTGATAAAATTTCCTACAAAATAGTTAATTGCATTTTTAATGTAGGACTAACCATAAGCGAGATATAAGTTTGAAAATAATTAAAATTTAAAAAAAAGTGCTTCAACAGAAAATGTCTTGTGATTTAAAATACACTTAATTTATTGGGTCCAATACTTTATTAGAAGAAAAAAGAGGTGACAGAAAGGTCACTGAAGTCTTTAGAGTCGTTTGTAAATGCTGCATTTTCGTCTTCGTCTTAAACATTGAAAACTGAATTACATTTTTGTTCAGTAACTGTTACAGTTTTCTTATTGGTTTTTTGCTTATATCTCGAAAACAGTTACTCCTATCAATTTTTATCTTTCTTTTAAAATTAAAGCTGATAAAATTTCCTACAAAATAGTTATTTGCATTTTTCTTGTAGGACCAACCATAAGCGAGTTATAAAGTTGGATATAAATAATATTTAACAAAAACTTGCTTAAAAATTAAATGTTTGAAATACTGAAATTAAACTAAATTAATTGTGTCTAACACTTTAGTAAAGAAAAAAGAAAAAGACATAAAAGTCACCAAAGTCTTCAGAATCGTTTTTAGTCGTCATATTAATAACAATAACATTAATAATAATAATACTAATAGTACTAAATTTGCTTACATGCAAACGCTTAATTCAGGTAACAATTTTTTGGTTTCTTGCTTATATCTCGAAAACAGTTACTCCTATCAATTTTTATCTTTTTACTAAAATTAAAGCTGATAAAATTTCCTACAAAATAGTTAATTGCATTTTTAATGTAGGACTAACCATAAGCGAGATATAAGTTTGAAAATAATTAAAATTTAAAAAAAAGTGCTTCAACAGAAAATGTCTTGTGATTTAAAATACACTTAATTTATTGGGTCCAATACTTTATTAGAAGAAAAAAGAGGTGACAGAAAGGTCACTGAAGTCTTCAGAGTCGATTTTAAATGCTGCATTTTCGTCTTCGTCTCAAACATTGAATACTGAATTACATTTTTGTTCTGAAACGGTAACAGTTTTTACTTTGGTTTTTTGCTTATATCTCGAAAACAGTTACTCCTATCAATTTTTATCTTTCTTTCAAAATTAAAGCTGATAACATTTCCTACAAAATAGTTATTTGCATTTTTCTTGTAGGACCAACCATAAGCGAGTTATAAAGTTGGATATAAATAATATTTAACAAAAACTTGCTTAAAAATAAAATGTTTGAAATACTGAAATTACACTAAATTAATTGTGTCTAACACTTTAGTAGAGAAAAAAGAAAAAGACATAAAAGTCACCAAAGTCTTCAGAATCGTTTTTAGTCGTCATATTAATAACAATAACATTAATAATAATAATACTAATAGTACTAAATTTGCTTATATGCAAACGCTTAATTAAGGTAACAGTGTTTTGGTTTCTTGCTCATATCTCGAAAACAGTTACTCCTATCAATTTTTACCTTTTTACTAAAATTCAAGCTGATAAAATTTCCTACAAAATTGTTATTTGCATTTTTCTTGTAGGACCAACCATAAGCGAGTTATAAAGTTGGATATAAATAATATTTAACAAAAACTTGCTTAAAAATTAAATGTTTGAAATACTGAAATTAAACTAAATTAATTGTGTCTAACACTTTAGTAGAGAAAAAAAAAAGACATAAAAGTTACCAAAGTCTTCAGAATCGTTTTTAGTCGTCATAATAATAACAATAACATTAATAATAATAATACTAATAATAATACTATTAGTATTATTATTATTAATGTTATTGTTATTAATATGACGACTAAAAACGATTCTGAAGACTTTGGTAACTTTTATGTCTTTTTCTTTTTTCTCTATTAAAGTGTTAGACACAATTAATTTAGTTTTATTTCAGTATTTCAAACATTTAATTTTTAAGCAAGTTTTTGTTAAATATTATTTATATCCAACTTTATAACTCGCTGATGGTTGGTCCTACAAGAAAAATGCAAATAACTATTTTGTAGGAAATTTTATCAGCTTTATTTTGAAAAAAAGATAAAAACTAATAGGAGTAATTGTTTTCGAGATATAAGCAAAAAACCAAAGTGAAAACTGTTACCGTTTCAGAACAAAAATGTAATTCAGTTTTCAATGTTTGAGACGAAGACGAAAATGCAGCATTTACAATCGACTCTGAAGACTTCAGTGACTTATATGTCACCCCCTTTTTCTTCTAATAAAGTATTGGACATAATAAATTAAGTGTATTTTAAATCACAAGACATTTTCTGTTAAAGCACTTTTTTTTTAAATATTAATTATTTTCAAACTTATATCTCGCTTATGGTTAGTCCTACATGAAAAATGCAAATAACTATTTTGTAGGAAATTTTATCAGCTTGAATTTTAGTAAAAAGATAAAAATTGATAGGAGTAACTGTTTTCGAGATATAAGCAAGAAACCAAAACACTGTTACCTTAATTAAGCGTTTGCATATAAGCAAATTTAGTACTATTAGTATTATTATTATTAATGTTATTGTTATTTATATGACAACTAAAGACAACTCTGAAACCTTTAGTGACTTTTGTCTTTTCTTTTTCCTCTACTAAAGTGTTAGACACAGTTAAATTAGTTTAATTTCAGTTTTTCAAACATTTTATTTTAAAGCAAATTTTTGTTATATATTATTTATATCCAACTCTATAACTCGCTTATGGTTGGTCCTACAAGAAAAATGCAAATAACTATTTTGTAGAATATTTTATCAGCTTTAATTTTGAAAGAAAGACAAAAATTCATAGGAGTAACTGTTTTCGAGATATAAGCAAGAAACCAAAAAACTGTTATCTTAATAAAGCGCTTGCATATAAGCAGATTTAGTACTGTTAGTATTATTATTATTAATGTTATTGTTATTAATATGACGACTAAAAACGATTCTGAAGACTTTGGTGACTTTTATGTCTTTTTCTTTTTTTTCTACTAAAGTGTTAGACACAATTAATTTAGTTTAATTTCAGTATTTCAAACATTTTATTTTTAAGCAAGTTTTTGTTAAATATTATTTATATCCAACTTTATAACTCGCTTATGGTTGGTCCTCCAAGAAAAATGCAAATAACTATTTTGTAGGAAATGTTATCAGCTTTAATTTTGAAAGAAAGATAAAAATTGATAGGAGTAACTGTTTTCGAGATATAAGCAAAAAACCAAAGTAAAAACTGTTACCGTTTCAGAACAAAAATGTAATTTAGTTTTCAATGTTTGAGACGAAGACGAAAATGCAGCATTTAAAATCGACTCTGAAGACTTCAGTGACTTATATGTCACCCCCTTTTTTTTCTAATAAAGTATTGGACCTAATAAATTAAGTGTATTTTAAATCACAAGACATTTTCTGTTAAAGCACTTCTTTTTTAAATATTAATTATTTTCAATCTTATATCTCGCTTATGGTTAGTCCTACATAAAAAATGCAAATAACTATTTTGTAGGAAATTTTATCAGCTTGAATTTTAGTAAAAAGATAAAAATTGATAGGAGTAACTGTTTTCGAGATATGAGCAAGAAACCAAAACACTGTTACCTTAATTAAGCGTTTGCATATAAGCAAATTTAGTTCTATTAGTATTATTATTATTAATGTTATTGTTATTAATATGACGATTAAAGACAACTTTGAAACCTTTAGTGACTTTAATGTCGTCTTCTTTTTCCTCTACTAAAGTGTTAGACACAATTAAATTAGTTTAATTTCAGTTTTTCAAACATTTTATTTTAAAGCAAATTTTTGTTAAATATTATTTATATCCAACTCTATAACTCGCTTATGGTTGGTCCTACAAAAAAAATGCAAATAACTATTTTGTAGGAAATTTTATCAGCTTTAATTTTGAAAGAAAGATAAAAATTGATAGGAGTAACTGTTTTCGAGATATAAGCAAAAAACCAATAAGAAAACTGTGACTGTTACTGAACAAAAATGTAATTCGGTTTTCAATGTTTGAGACGAAGACGAAACTGCAGCATTTAAAAACGACTCTGAAGACTTCAGTGACTTTTATGTCACTTCCTTTTTCTTCTAATAAAGTATTGGACCCAATAAATTAAGTGTATTTTAAATCACAAGACATTTTCTGTTAAAGCACTTCTTTTTTAAATATTAATTATTTTCAATCTTATATCTCGCTTATGGTTAGTCCTACATAAAAAATGCAAATAACTATTTTGTAGGAAATGTTATCAGCTTTAATTTTGAAAGAAAGATAAAAATTGATAGGAGTAACTGTTTTCGAGATATAAGCAAGAAACCAAAACACTGTTACCTTAATTAAGCGTTTGCATATAAGCAAATTTAGTACTATTAGTATTATTATTATTAATGTTATTGTTATTAATATGACAACTAAAGACAACTCTGAAACCTTTAGTGACTTTTATGTCTTTTCTTTTTTCCTCTACTAAAGTGTTAGACACAATTAAATTAGTTTAATTTCAGTTTTTCAAACATTTTATTTTAAAGCAAATTTTTGTTATATATTATTTATATCCAACTCTATAACTCGCTTATGGTTGGTCCTACAAGAAAAATGCAAATAACTATTTTGTAGAATATTTTATCAGCTTTAATTTTGAAAGAAAGACAAAAATTCATAGGAGTAACTGTTTTCGAGATATAAGCAAGAAACCAAAAAACTGTTACCTTAATAATGCGCTTGCATATAAGCAGATTTAGTACTATTAGTATTATAATTATTAATGTTATTGTTATTAATATGACGACTAAAACCGATTCTGAAGACTTTAGTGACTTTTATGTCTTTTCTTTTTTCCTCTACTAAAGTGTTAGACACAATTAAATTAGTTTAATTTCAGTTTTTCAAACATTTTATTTTAAAGCAAATTTTTGTTATATATTATTTATATCCAACTCTATAACTCGCTTATGGTTGGTCCTACAAGAAAAATGCAAATAACTATTTTGTAGAATATTTTATCAGCTTTAATTTTGAAAGAAAGACAAAAATTCATAGGAGTAACTGTTTTCGAGATATAAGCAAGAAACCAAAAAACTGTTACCTTAATAATGCGTTTGCATATAAGCAAATTTAGTACTATTAGTATTATTATTATTAATGTTATTGTTATTAATATGACGATTAAAGACAACTTTGAAACCTTTAGTGACTTTTATGTCTTCTTCTTTTTCCTCTACTAAAGTGTTAGACACAATTAAATTAGTTTAATTTCAGTTTTTCAAACATTTTATTTTAAAGCAAATTTTTGTTAAATATTATTTATATCCAACTCTATAACTCGCTTATGGTTGGTCCTACAAGAAAAATGCAAATAACTATTTTGTAGGAAATTTTATGAGCTTTAATTTTGACAGAAAGATAAAAATTGATAGGAGTAACTGTTTTCGAGATATAAGCAAAAAACCAATAAGAAAACTGTGACTGTTACTGAACAAAAATGTAATTCAGTTTTCAATGTTTGAGACGAAGACGAAACTGCAGCATTTAAAAACGACTCTGAAGACTTCAGTGACTTTTATGTCACTTCCTTTTTTTTCTAATAAAGTATTGGACCCAATAAATTAAGTGTATTTTAAATCACAAGACATTTTCTGTTAAAGCACTTTTTTTTTAAATATTAATTATTTTCAATCATATATCTCGCTTATGGTTAGTCCTACATGAAAAATGCAAATAACTATTTTATAGGAAATTTTATCAGCTTGAATTTTAGTAAAAAGATAAAAATTGATAGGAGTAACTGTTTTCGAGATATAAGCAAGAAACCAAAACACTGTTACCTTAATTAAGCGTTTGCATATAAGCAAATTTAGTACTATTAGTATTATTATTATTAATGTTATTGTTATTAATATGACAACTAAAGACAACTCTGAAACCTTTAGTGACTTTTATGTCTTTTCTTTTTTCCTCTACTAAAGTGTTAGACACAATTAAATTAGTTTAATTTCAGTTTTTCAAACATTTTATTTTAAAGCAAATTTTTGTTAAAAATTATTTATATCCAACTCTATAACTCGCTTATGGTTGGTCCTACAAGAAAAATGCAAATAACTATTTTGTAGGAAATTTTATCAGCTTTAATTTTGAAAAAAAGACAAAAATTCATAGGAGTAACTGTTTTCGAGATATAAGCAAGAAACCAAAAAACTGTTACCTTAATAAAGCGCTTGCATATAAGCAGATTTAGTACTATTAGTATTATTATTATTAATGTTATTGTTATTAATATGACGACTAAAAACGATTCTGAAGACTTCGGTGACTTTTGTCTTTTTCTTTTTTCTCTACTAAAGTGTTAGACACAATTAATTTAGTTTAATTTCAGTATTTCAAACATTTTATTTTTAAGCAAGTTTTTGTTAAATATTATTTATATCCAACTTTATAACTCGCTTATGGTTGGTCCCACAAGAAAAATGCAAATAACTATTTTGTAGGAAATGTTATCAGCTTTAATTTTGAAAGAAAGATAAAAATTGATAGGAGTAACTGTTTTCGAGATATGAGCAAGAAACCAAAACACTGTTACCTTAATTAAGCGTTTGCATATAAGCAAATTTAGTACTATTAGTATTATTATTATTAATGTTATTGTTATTAATATGACGATTAAAGACAACTTTGAAACCTTTAGTGACTATTATGTCTTCTTCTTTTTCCTCTACTAAAGTGTTAGACACAATTAAATTAGTTTAATTTCAGTTTTTCAAACATTTTATTTTAAAGCAAATTTTTGTTAAATATTATTTATATCCAACTCTATAACTCGCTTATGGTTGATCCTACAAGAAAAATGCAAATATCTACTTTGTAGGAAATTTTATCAGCTTTAATTTTGACAGAAAGATAAAAATTGATAGGAGTAACTGTTTTCGAGATATAAGCAAAAAACCAATGTAAAAACTGTTACCGTTTCAGAACAAAAATGTAATTCAGTTTTCAATGTTTGAGACGAAGACGAAAATGCAGCATTTAAAATCGACTCTGAAGACTTCAGTGACTTATATGTCACCCCCTTTTTTTCTAATAAAGTATTGGACCTAATAAATTAAGTGTATTTTAAATCACAAGACATTTTCTGTTAAAGCACTTCTTTTTTAAATATTAATTATTTTCAATCTTATATCTCGCTTATGGTTAGTCCTACATAAAAAATGCAAATAATTATTTTGTAGGAAATTTTATCAGCTTGAATTTTAGTAAAAAGATAAAAGTTGATAGGAGTAACTGTTTTCGAGATATGAGCAAGAAACCAAAACACTGTTACCTTAATTAAGCGTTTGCATATTAGCAAATTTAGTACTATTAGTATTTTTATTATTAATGTTATTGTTATTAATATGACGATTAAAGACAACTTTGAAACCTTTAGTGACTTTTATGTCTTCTTCTTTTTCCTCTACTAAAGTGTTAGACACAATTAAATTAGTTTAATTTCAGTTTTTCAAACATTTTATTTTAAAGCAAATTTTTGTTATATATTATTTATATCCAACTCTATAACTCGCTTATGGTTGGTCCTACAAGAAAAATGCAAATAACTATTTTGTAGAATATTTTATCAGCTTTAATTTTGAAAGAAAGACAAAAATTCATAGGAGTAACTGTTTTCGAGATATAAGCAAGAAACCAAAAAACTGTTACCTTAATAAAGCGCTTGCATATAAGCAGATTTAGTACTATTAGTATTATTATTATTAATGTTATTGTTATTAATATGACGACTAAAAACGATTCTGAAGACTTCGGTGACTTTTGTCTTTTTCTTTTTTCTCTACTAAAGTGTTAGACACAATTAATTTAGTTTAATTTCAGTATTTCAAACATTTTATTTTTAAGCAAGTTTTTGTTAAATATTATTTATATCCAACTTTATAACTCGCTTATGGTTGGTCCCACAAGAAAAATGCAAATAACTATTTTGTAGGAAATGTTATCAGCTTTAATTTTGAAAGAAAGATAAAAATTGATAGGAGTAACTGTTTTCGAGATATGAGCAAGAAACCAAAACACTGTTACCTTAATTAAGCGTTTGCATATAAGCAAATTTAGTACTATTAGTATTATTATTATTAATGTTATTGTTATTAATATGACGATTAAAGACAACTTTGAAACCTTTAGTGACTATTATGTCTTCTTCTTTTTCCTCTACTAAAGTGTTAGACACAATTAAATTAGTTTAATTTCAGTTTTTCAAACATTTTATTTTAAAGCAAATTTTTGTTAAATATTATTTATATCCAACTCTATAACTCGCTTATGGTTGATCCTACAAGAAAAATGCAAATATCTACTTTGTAGGAAATTTTATCAGCTTTAATTTTGACAGAAAGATAAAAATTGATAGGAGTAACTGTTTTCGAGATATAAGCAAAAAACCAATGTAAAAACTGTTACCGTTTCAGAACAAAAATGTAATTCAGTTTTCAATGTTTGAGACGAAGACGAAAATGCAGCATTTAAAATCGACTCTGAAGACTTCAGTGACTTATATGTCACCCCCTTTTTTTCTAATAAAGTATTGGACCTAATAAATTAAGTGTATTTTAAATCACAAGACATTTTCTGTTAAAGCACTTCTTTTTTAAATATTAATTATTTTCAATCTTATATCTCGCTTATGGTTAGTCCTACATAAAAAATGCAAATAATTATTTTGTAGGAAATTTTATCAGCTTGAATTTTAGTAAAAAGATAAAAGTTGATAGGAGTAACTGTTTTCGAGATATGAGCAAGAAACCAAAACACTGTTACCTTAATTAAGCGTTTGCATATTAGCAAATTTAGTACTATTAGTATTTTTATTATTAATGTTATTGTTATTAATATGACGATTAAAGACAACTTTGAAACCTTTAGTGACTTTTATGTCTTCTTCTTTTTCCTCTACTAAAGTGTTAGACACAATTAAATTAGTTTAATTTCAGTTTTTCAAACATTTTATTTTAAAGCAAATTTTTGTTATATATTATTTATATCCAACTCTATAACTCGCTTATGGTTGGTCCTACAAGAAAAATGCAAATAACTATTTTGTAGAATATTTTATCAGCTTTAATTTTGAAAGAAAGACAAAAATTCATAGGAGTAACTGTTTTCGAGATATAAGCAAGAAACCAAAAAACTGTTACCTTAATAATGCGCTTGCATATAAGCAGATTTAGTACTATTAGTATTATAATTATTAATGTTATTGTTATTAATATGACGACTAAAACCGATTCTGAAGACTTTAGTGACTTTTATGTCTTTTCTTTTTTCCTCTACTAAAGTGTTAGACACAATTAAATTAGTTTAATTTCAGTTTTTCAAACATTTTATTTTAAAGCAAATTTTTGTTATATATTATTTATATCCAACTCTATAACTCGCTTATGGTTGGTCCTACAAGAAAAATGCAAATAACTATTTTGTAGAATATTTTATCAGCTTTAATTTTGAAAGAAAGACAAAAATTCATAGGAGTAACTGTTTTCGAGATATAAGCAAGAAACCAAAAAACTGTTACCTTAATAATGCGTTTGCATATAAGCAAATTTAGTACTATTAGTATTATTATTATTAATGTTATTGTTATTAATATGACGATTAAAGACAACTTTGAAACCTTTAGTGACTTTTATGTCTTCTTCTTTTTCCTCTACTAAAGTGTTAGACACAATTAAATTAGTTTAATTTCAGTTTTTCAAACATTTTATTTTAAAGCAAATTTTTGTTAAATATTATTTATATCCAACTCTATAACTCGCTTATGGTTGGTCCTACAAGAAAAATGCAAATAACTATTTTGTAGGAAATTTTATGAGCTTTAATTTTGACAGAAAGATAAAAATTGATAGGAGTAACTGTTTTCGAGATATAAGCAAAAAACCAATAAGAAAACTGTGACTGTTACTGAACAAAAATGTAATTCAGTTTTCAATGTTTGAGACGAAGACGAAACTGCAGCATTTAAAAACGACTCTGAAGACTTCAGTGACTTTTATG
The DNA here is from genome assembly GCF_031307605.1 of Tribolium castaneum. Classification (NCBI taxonomy): domain Eukaryota; kingdom Metazoa; phylum Arthropoda; class Insecta; order Coleoptera; family Tenebrionidae; genus Tribolium; species Tribolium castaneum. The sequence goes on along the minus strand of NC_087396.1, from coordinate 6,500,014 downwards.
TCACTTCCTTTTTTTTCTAATAAAGTATTGGACCCAATAAATTAAGTGTATTTTAAATCACAAGACATTTTCTGTTAAAGCACTTTTTTTTTAAATATTAATTATTTTCAATCATATATCTCGCTTATGGTTAGTCCTACATGAAAAATGCAAATAACTATTTTATAGGAAATTTTATCAGCTTGAATTTTAGTAAAAAGATAAAAATTGATAGGAGTAACTGTTTTCGAGATATAAGCAAGAAACCAAAACACTGTTACCTTAATTAAGCGTTTGCATATAAGCAAATTTAGTACTATTAGTATTATTATTATTAATGTTATTGTTATTAATATGACAACTAAAGACAACTCTGAAACCTTTAGTGACTTTTATGTCTTTTCTTTTTTCCTCTACTAAAGTGTTAGACACAATTAAATTAGTTTAATTTCAGTTTTTCAAACATTTTATTTTAAAGCAAATTTTTGTTAAAAATTATTTATATCCAACTCTATAACTCGCTTATGGTTGGTCCTACAAGAAAAATGCAAATAACTATTTTGTAGGAAATTTTATCAGCTTTAATTTTGAAAAAAAGACAAAAATTCATAGGAGTAACTGTTTTCGAGATATAAGCAAGAAACCAAAAAACTGTTACCTTAATAAAGCGCTTGCATATAAGCAGATTTAGTACTATTAGTATTATTATTATTAATGTTATTGTTATTAATATGACGACTAAAAACGATTCTGAAGACTTCGGTGACTTTTGTCTTTTTCTTTTTTCTCTACTAAAGTGTTAGACACAATTAATTTAGTTTAATTTCAGTATTTCAAACATTTTATTTTTAAGCAAGTTTTTGTTAAATATTATTTATATCCAACTTTATAACTCGCTTATGGTTGGTCCCACAAGAAAAATGCAAATAACTATTTTGTAGGAAATGTTATCAGCTTTAATTTTGAAAGAAAGATAAAAATTGATAGGAGTAACTGTTTTCGAGATATGAGCAAGAAACCAAAACACTGTTACCTTAATTAAGCGTTTGCATATAAGCAAATTTAGTACTATTAGTATTATTATTATTAATGTTATTGTTATTAATATGACGATTAAAGACAACTTTGAAACCTTTAGTGACTATTATGTCTTCTTCTTTTTCCTCTACTAAAGTGTTAGACACAATTAAATTAGTTTAATTTCAGTTTTTCAAACATTTTATTTTAAAGCAAATTTTTGTTAAATATTATTTATATCCAACTCTATAACTCGCTTATGGTTGATCCTACAAGAAAAATGCAAATATCTACTTTGTAGGAAATTTTATCAGCTTTAATTTTGACAGAAAGATAAAAATTGATAGGAGTAACTGTTTTCGAGATATAAGCAAAAAACCAATGTAAAAACTGTTACCGTTTCAGAACAAAAATGTAATTCAGTTTTCAATGTTTGAGACGAAGACGAAAATGCAGCATTTAAAATCGACTCTGAAGACTTCAGTGACTTATATGTCACCCCCTTTTTTTCTAATAAAGTATTGGACCTAATAAATTAAGTGTATTTTAAATCACAAGACATTTTCTGTTAAAGCACTTCTTTTTTAAATATTAATTATTTTCAATCTTATATCTCGCTTATGGTTAGTCCTACATAAAAAATGCAAATAATTATTTTGTAGGAAATTTTATCAGCTTGAATTTTAGTAAAAAGATAAAAGTTGATAGGAGTAACTGTTTTCGAGATATGAGCAAGAAACCAAAACACTGTTACCTTAATTAAGCGTTTGCATATTAGCAAATTTAGTACTATTAGTATTTTTATTATTAATGTTATTGTTATTAATATGACGATTAAAGACAACTTTGAAACCTTTAGTGACTTTTATGTCTTCTTCTTTTTCCTCTACTAAAGTGTTAGACACAATTAAATTAGTTTAATTTCAGTTTTTCAAACATTTTATTTTAAAGCAAATTTTTGTTAAATATTATTTATATCCAACTCTATAACTCGCTTATGGTTGGTCGTACAAGAAAAATGCAAATAACTATTTTGTAGGAAATTTTATCAGCTTTAATTTTGAAAGAAAGATAAAAATTGATAGGAGTAACTGTTTTCGAGATATAAGCAAAAAACCAATAAGAAAACTGTGACTGTTACTGAACAAAAATGTAATTCGGTTTTCAATGTTTGAGACGAAGACGAAACTGCAGCATTTAAAAACGACTCTGAAGACTTCAGTGACTTTTATGTCACTTCCTTTTTCTTCTAATAAAGTATTGGACCCAATAAATTAAGTGTATTTTAAATCACAAGACATTTTCTGTTAAAGCACTTTTTTTTTAAATATTAATTATTTTCAATCATATATCTCGCTTATGGTTAGTCCTACATGAAAAATGCAAATAACTATTTTGTAGGAAATTTTATCAGCTTGAATTTTAGTAAAAAGATAAAAATTGATAGGAGTAACTGTTTTCGAGATATAAGCAAGAAACCAAAACACTGTTACCTTAATTAAGCGTTTGCATATAAGCAAATTTAGAACTATTAGTATTATTATTATTAATGTTATTGTTATTAATATGACAACTAAAGACAACTCTGAAACCTTTAGTGACTTTTATGTCTTTTCGTTTTTTCTCTACTAAAGTGTTAGACACAGTAAAATTAGTTTAATTTCAGTTTTTCAAACATTTTATTTTAAAGCAAATTTTTGTTAAATATTATTTATATCCAACTCTATAACTCGCTTATGGTTGGTCCTACAAGAAAAATGCAAATAACTATTTTGTAGAATATTTTATCAGCTTTAATTTTGAAAGAAAGACAAAAATTCATAGGAGTAACTGTTTTCGAGATATAAGCAAGAAACCAAAGTAAAAACTGTTACCGTTTCAGAACAAAAATGTAATTCAGTTTTCAATGTTTGAGACGAAGACGAAAATGCAGCATTTAAAATCGACTCTGAAGACTTCAGTGACTTATATGTCACCCCCTTTTTTTCTAATAAAGTATTGGACCTAATAAATTAAGTGTACTTTAAATCACAAGACATTTTCTGTTAAAGCACTTCTTTTTTAAATATTAATTATTTTCAATCTTATATCTCGCTTATGGTTAGTCCTACATAAAAAATGCAAATAATTATTTTGTAGGAAATTTTATCAGCTTGAATTTTAGTAAAAAGATAAAAGTTGATAGGAGTAACTGTTTTCGAGATATGAGCAAGAAACCAAAACTCTGTTACCTTAATAAAGCGCTTGCATTTAAGCAGATTTAGTACTATTAGTATTATTATTATTAATGTTATTGTTATTAATATGACGACTAAAAACGATTCTGAAGACTTTGGTGACTTTTATGTCTTTTTCTTTTTTCTCTACTAAAGTGTTAGACACAATTAATTTAGTTTAATTTCAGTATTTCAAACATTTTATTTTTAAGCAAGTTTTTGTTAAATATTATTTATATCCAACTTTATAACTCGCTTATGGTTGGTCCTACAAGAAAAATGCAAATAACTATTTTGTAGGAAATTTTATCAGCTTTAATTTTGAAAAAAAGATAAAAATTGATAGGAGTAACTGTTTTCGAGATATAAGCAAGAAACCAAAAAACTGTTACCTTAATAAAGCGCTTGCATATAAGCAGATTTAGTACTATTAGTATTATTATTATTAATGTTATTGTTATTAATATGACGACTAAAAACGATTCTGAAGACTTTGGTGACTTTTATGTCTTTTTCTTTTTTCTCTACTAAAGTGTTAGACTCAATTAATTTAGTTTAATTTCGGTTTTTCAAACATTTTATTTAAAGCAAATTTTTGTTAAATATTATTTATATCCAACTCTATAACTCGCTTATGGTTGGTCCTACAAGAAAAATGCAAACAACTATTTTGTAGGAAGCTTTATCAGCTTTAATTTTAAAAGAAAGATAAAAATTGATAGGAGTAACTGTTTTCGAGATATAAGCAAAAAACCAATAAGAAAACTGTAACAGTTACTGAACAAAAATGTAATTCAGTTTTCAATGTTTGAGACGAAGACGAAAATGCAGCATTTACAAACGACTCTAAAGACTTCAGTGACCTTTCTGTCACCTCTTTTTTCTTCTAATAAAGTATTGGACCGAATAAATTAAGTGTATTTTAAATCACAAGACATTTTCTGTTGAAGCAATTTTTTTTAAATTTTAATTATTTTCAAACTTATATCTCGCTTATGGTTAGTCCTACATTAAAAATGCAATTAACTATTTTGTAGGAAATTTTATCAGCTTTAATTTTAGTAAAAAAATAAAAATTGATAGGAGTAACTGTTTTCGAGATATAAGCAAGAAACCAAAACACTGTTACCTTAATTAAGCGTTTGCATATAAGCAAATTTAGTACTATTAGTATTATTATTATTAATGTTATTGTTATTAATATTACGATTAAAGACAACTTTGAAACCTTTAGTGACTTTTATGTCTTCTTCTTTTTCCTCTACTAAAGTGTTAGACACAATTAAATTAGTTTAATTTCAGTTTTTCAAACATTTTATTTTAAAGCAAATTTTTGTTAAATATTATTTATATCCAACTCTATAACTCGCTTATGGTTGGTCCTACAAGAAAAATGCAAATAACTATTTTGTAGAATATTTTATCAGCTTTAATTTTGAAAGAAAGACAAAAATTCATAGGAGTAACTGTTATCGAGATATAAGCAAGAAACCAAAAAACTGTTACCTTAATAAAGCGCTTGCATATAAGCAGATTTAGTACTATTAGTATTATTATTATTAATGTTATTGTTATTAATATGACGTCTAAAAACGATTCTGAAGACTTTGGTGACTTTTATGTCTTCTTCTTTTTCCTCTACTAAAGTGTTAGACACAATTAAATTAGTTTAATTTCAGTTTTTCAAACATTTTATTTTAAAGCAAATTTTTGTTAAATATTATTTATATCCAACTTTATAACTCGCTTATGGTTGGTCCTACAAGAAAAATGTAAATAACTATTTTGTAGGAAATGTTATCAGCTTTAATTTTGAAAGAAAGATAAAAATTGATAGGAGTAACTGTTTTCGAGATATAAGCAAAAAACCAAAGTAAAAACTGTTACCGTTTCAGAACAAAAATGTAATTCAGTTTTCAATGTTTGAGACGAAGACGAAAATGCAGCATTTAAAATCGACTCTGAAGACTTCAGTGACTTTTATGTCACTTCCTTTTTCTTCTAATAAAGTATTGGACCCAATAAATTAAGTGTATTTTAAATCACAAGACATTTTCTGTTAAAGCACTTTTTTTTTAAATATTAATTATTTTCAATCATATATCTCGCTTATGGTTAGTCCTACATGAAAAATGCAAATAACTATTTTGTAGGAAATTTTATCAGCTTGAATTTTAGTAAAAAGATAAAAATTGATAGGAGTAACTGTTTTCGAGATATAAGCAAGAAACCAAAACACTGTTACCTTAATTAAGCGTTTGCATATAAGCAAATTTAGTAATATTAGTATTATTATTATTAATGTTATTGTTATTAATATGACAACTAAAGACAACTCTGAAACCTTTAGTGACTTTTATGTCTTTTCCTTTTTTCTCTACTAAAGTGTTAGACACAGTTAAATTAGTTTAATTTCAGTTTTTCAAACATTTTATTTTAAAGCAAATTTTTGTTAAATATTATTTATATCCAACTCTATAACTCGCTTATGGTTGGTCCTACAAGAAAAATGCAAATAACTATTTTGTAGAATATTTTATCAGCTTTAATTTTGAAAGAAAGACAAAAATTCATAAGAGTAACTGTTTTCGAGATATAAGCAAGAAACCAAAAAACTGTTACCTTAATAAAGCGCTTGCATATAAGCAGATTTAGTACTATTAGTATTATTATTATTAATGTTATTGTTATTAATATGACGACTAAAAACGATTCTGAAGACTTTGGTGATTTTTATGTCTTTTTCTTTTTTCTCTACTAAAGTGTTAGACACAATTAATTTAGTTTAATTTCAGTATTTCAAACATTTTATTTTTAAGCAAGTTTTTGTTAAATATTATTTATATCCAACTTTATAACTCGCTTATGGTTGGTCCTACAAGAAAAATGCAAATAACTATTTTGTAGGAAATGTTATCAGCTTTAATTTTGAAAGAAAGATAAAAATTGATAGGAGTAACTGTTTTCGAGATATAAGCAAAAAACCAAAGTAAAAACTATTACCGTTTCAGAACAAAAATGTAATTCAGTTTTCAATGTTTGAGACGAAGACGAAAATGCAGCATTTAAAATCGACTCTGAAGACTTCAGTGACTTATATGTCACCCCCTTTTTTTTTTAATAAAGTATTGGACCTAATAAATTAAGTGTATTTTAAATCACAAGACATTTTCTGTTAAAGCACTTCTTTTTTAAATATTAATTATTTTCAATCTTATATCTCGCTTATGGTTAGTCCTACATAAAAAATGCAAATAACTATTTTGTAGGAAATTTTATCGGCTTGAATTTTAGTAAAAAGATAAAAATTGATAGGAGTAACTGTTTTCGAGATATGAGCAAGAAACCAAAACACTGTTACCTTAATTAAGCGTTTGCATATAAGCAAATTTAGTACTATTAGTATTATTATTATTAATGTTATTGTTATTAATATGACGATTAAAGACAACTTTGAAACCTTTAGTGACTTTTATGTCTTCTTCTTTTTCCTCTACTAAAGTGTTAGACACAATTAAATTAGTTTAATTTCAGTTTTTCAAACATTTTATTTTAAAGCAAATTTTTGTTAAATATTATTTATATCCAACTCTATAACTCGCTTATGGTTGGTCCTACAAGAAAAATGCAAATAACTATTTTGTAGGAAATTTTATCAGCTTTAATTTTGACAGAAAGATAAAAATTGATAGGAGTAACTGTTTTCGAGATATAAGCAAAAAACCAAAGTAAAAACTGTTACCGTTTCAGAACAAAAATGTAATTCAGTTTTCAATGTTTGAGACGAAGACGAAAATGCAGCATTTAAAATCGACTCTGAAGACTTCAGTGACTTATATGTCACTTCCTTTTTCTTCTAATAAAGTATTGGACCCAATAAATTAAGTGTATTTTAAATCACAAGACATTTTCTGTTAAAGCACTTTTTTTTTAAATATTAATTATTTTCAATCATATATCTCGCTTATGGTTAGTCCTACATGAAAAATGCAAATAACTATTTTGTAGGAAATTTTATCAGCTTGAATTTTAGTAAAAAGATAAAAATTGATAGGAGTAACTGTTTTCGAGATATACGCAAGAAACCAAAACACTGTTACCTTAATTAAGCGTTTGCATATAAGCAAATTTAGTACTATTAGTATTATTATTATTAATGTTATTGTTATTAATATGACAACTAAAGACAACTCTGAAACCTTTAGTGACTTTTATGTCTTTTCCTTTTTTCTCTACTAAAGTGTTAGACACAGTTAAATTAGTTTAATTTCAGTTTTTCAAACATTTTATTTTAAAGCAAATTTTTGTTAAATATTATTTATATCCAACTCTATAACTCGCTTATGGTTGGTCCTACAAGAAAAATGCAAATAACTATTTTGTAGAATATTTTATCAGCTTTAATTTTGAAAGAAAGACAAAAATTCATTGGAGTAACTGTTATCGAGATATAAGCAAGAAACCAAAAAACTGTTACCTTAATAAAGCGCTTGCATATAAGCAGATTTAGTACTATTAGTATTATTATTATTAATGTTATTGTTATTAATATGACGTCTAAAAACGATTCTGAAGACTTTGGTGACTTTTATGTCTTCTTCTTTTTCCTCTACTAAAGTGTTAGACACAATTAAATTAGTTTAATTTCAGTTTTTCAAACATTTTATTTTAAAGCAAATTTTTGTTAAATATTATTTATATCCAACTTTATAACTCGCTTATGGTTGGTCCTACAAGAAAAATGTAAATAACTATTTTGTAGGAAATGTTATCAGCTTTAATTTTGAAAGAAAGATAAAAATTGATAGGAGTAACTGTTTTCGAGATATAAGCAAAAAACCAAAGTAAAAACTGTTACCGTTTCAGAACAAAAATGTAATTCAGTTTTCAATGTTTGAGACGAAGACGAAAATGCAGCATTTAAAATCGACTCTGAAGACTTCAGTGACTTTTATGTCACTTCCTTTTTCTTCTAATAAAGTATTGGACCCAATAAATTAAGTGTATTTTAAATCACAAGACATTTTCTGTTAAAGCACTTTTTTTTTAAATATTAATTATTTTCAATCATATATCTCGCTTATGGTTAGTCCTACATGAAAAATGCAAATAACTATTTTGTAGGAAATTTTATCAGCTTGAATTTTAGTAAAAAGATAAAAATTGATAGGAGTAACTGTTTTCGAGATATAAGCAAGAAACCAAAACACTGTTACCTTAATTAAGCGTTTGCATATAAGCAAATTTAGTAATATTAGTATTATTATTATTAATGTTATTGTTATTAATATGACAACTAAAGACAACTCTGAAACCTTTAGTGACTTTTATGTCTTTTCCTTTTTTCTCTACTAAAGTGTTAGACACAGTTAAATTAGTTTAATTTCAGTTTTTCAAACATTTTATTTTAAAGCAAATTTTTGTTAAATATTATTTATATCCAACTCTATAACTCGCTTATGGTTGGTCCTACAAGAAAAATGCAAATAACTATTTTGTAGAATATTTTATCAGCTTTAATTTTGAAAGAAAGACAAAAATTCATAAGAGTAACTGTTTTCGAGATATAAGCAAGAAACCAAAAAACTGTTACCTTAATAAAGCGCTTGCATATAAGCAGATTTAGTACTATTAGTATTATTATTATTAATGTTATTGTTATTAATATGACGACTAAAAACGATTCTGAAGACTTTGGTGATTTTTATGTCTTTTTCTTTTTTCTCTACTAAAGTGTTAGACACAATTAATTTAGTTTAATTTCAGTATTTCAAACATTTTATTTTTAAGCAAGTTTTTGTTAAATATTATTTATATCCAACTTTATAACTCGCTTATGGTTGGTCCTACAAGAAAAATGCAAATAACTATTTTGTAGGAAATGTTATCAGCTTTAATTTTGAAAGAAAGATAAAAATTGATAGGAGTAACTGTTTTCGAGATATAAGCAAAAAACCAAAGTAAAAACTATTACCGTTTCAGAACAAAAATGTAATTCAGTTTTCAATGTTTGAGACGAAGACGAAAATGCAGCATTTAAAATCGACTCTGAAGACTTCAGTGACTTATATGTCACCCCCTTTTTTTTTTAATAAAGTATTGGACCTAATAAATTAAGTGTATTTTAAATCACAAGACATTTTCTGTTAAAGCACTTCTTTTTTAAATATTAATTATTTTCAATCTTATATCTCGCTTATGGTTAGTCCTACATAAAAAATGCAAATAACTATTTTGTAGGAAATTTTATCAGCTTGAATTTTAGTAAAAAGATAAAAATTGATAGGAGTAACTGTTTTCGAGATATGAGCAAGAAACCAAAACACTGTTACCTTAATTAAGCGTTTGCATATAAGCAAATTTAGTACTATTAGTATTATTATTATTAATGTTATTGTTATTAATATGACGATTAAAGACAACTTTGAAACCTTTAGTGACTTTTATGTCTTCTTCTTTTTCCTCTACTAAAGTGTTAGACACAATTAAATTAGTTTAATTTCAGTTTTTCAAACATTTTATTTTAAAGCAAATTTTTGTTAAATATTATTTATATCCAACTCTATAACTCGCTTATGGTTGGTCCTACAAGAAAAATGCAAATAACTATTTTGTAGGAAATTTTATCAGCTTTAATTTTGACAGAAAGATAAAAATTGATAGGAGTAACTGTTTTCGAGATATAAGCAAAAAACCAAAGTAAAAACTGTTACCGTTTCAGAACAAAAATGTAATTCAGTTTTCAATGTTTGAGACGAAGACGAAAATGCAGCATTTAAAATCGACTCTGAAGACTTCAGTGACTTATATGTCACCCCCTTTTTTTTTAATAAAGTATTGGACCTAATAAATTAAGTGTATTTTAAATCACAAGACATTTTCTGTTAAAGCACTTCTTTTTTAAATATTAATTATTTTCAATCTTATATCTCGCTTATGGTTAGTCCTACACAAAAAATGCAAATAACTATTTTGTAGGAAATTTTATCAGCTTGAATTTTAGTAAAAAGATAAAAATTGATAGGAGTAACTGTTTTCGAGATATGAGCAAGAAACCAAAACACTGTTACCTTAATTAAGCGTTTGCATATAAGCAAATTTAGTACTATTAGTATTATTATTATTAATGTTATTGTTATTAATATGACGATTAAAGACAACTTTGAAACCTTTAGTGACTTTTATGTCTTCTTCTTTTTCCTCTACTAAAGTGTTATACACAATTAAATTAGTTTAATTTCAGTTTTTCAAACATTTTATTTTAAAGCAAATTTTTGTTAAATATTATTTATATCCAACTCTATAACTCGCTTATGGTTGGTCCTACAAGAAAAATGCAAATAACTATTTTGTAGGAAATTTTATCAGCTTTAATTTTGACAGAAAGATAAAAATTGATAGGAGTAACTGTTTTCGAGATATAAGCAAGAAACCAAAAAAATGTTACGTTAATTAAGCGTTTGCATATAAGCAAATTTAGTACTATTAGTATTATTATTATTAATGTTATTGTTATTAATATGACGACTAAAGACGACTCTGAAACATTTAGTGACTTTTATGTCTTCTCCTTTTTCCTCTACTAAAAAGTTAGACACAATTAATTTAGTTTAATTCCGGTTTTTCAAGCATTTTATTTTAAAGCAAATTTTTGTTAAATATTATTTATATCCAACTCTATAACTCGTTTATGCTTGGTCCTACAAGAAAAATGTAAATAACTATTTTGTTGGAAATTTTATCAGCTTTAATTTTGAAAGAAAGATAAAATTTGATAGAAGTAACTGTTTTCGAGATATAAGCAAAAAACCAATAAGAAAACTGTAACTGTAACTGAACAAAAATGTAATTCAATTTTCAATGTTTGAGACGAAGTCAAAAATGCACCATTTAAAAACGACTCTGAAGACTTCAGTGACTTTTATGTCACCTCCTTTTTCTTCTAATAAAGTATTGGACCCAACAAATTAAGTGTATTTTAAATCACAAGACATTTTCTGTTAAAACACTTTTTTTTAATTAATAATTATTTTCAAACTTATATCTCGCTTATGGTTAGTTCTACATGAAAAATGCAAATAACTATTTTGTAGGAAATTTTATCACCTTTAATTTTGGTGAAAAAGTAAAAATTGATAGGAGTAACTGTTTTCGAGATATAGGCAAAAAACAAAAAAACTGTTACCTTAATTAAGCGCTTGCATATAAGCAAATTTAGTACTACGAGTATTGTTATTATAAATGTTATTGTTATTAATATGACGACTAAAGACAACTTTAAGACTTTAGTGACTTTTATGTCTCCTCCTTTTTCCTCTACTAAAGTGTTAGACACAATTAATTTAGTTTAATTTCGGTTTTTCAAACATTTTATTTGTTATTAATATTTGTTAAATATTAAAAACTATAAAATGGCTTAGATTGCCTAAAAACACAGATCACACATGATCTTTTGCATAGAAATGAGAAAACGCTCATATAACACAAAATAAGCTTCATTTTGGCTTAGAAAACAGCTTACTTTTACTACTACTATTATTTTTATTTTTATTATTATTATTATTATTACTATTATTTTTATTATTATTATTACTATTATTATTATTATTATTATTATTATTATTATTATTATTATTATTATTATTATTATTATTATTATTAATATTATTATTATTAAAGACCGATTATAACTTTTGTATAGTAAATGTTTTTATACCAGTTTTAAAATGAGTTATTAATTTTAGACAATTTCTTGCCTAAAAACACAGATCACAGATGATCTCTTGCATAGAAATGAGAAAACGCTCAGATAACACAAAATAAGCATCATTTTTGCTTAGAAAAACTAAGCTTTAATTTAGAAAAAAATTTATTATTATAAGTATTATTATCATTATTATTATTATTATTATTATTATTGTTTCTTTTATTACTATTATTATTATTATTATTATTATTATTATTATTATTATTATTATTATTATTATTATTATTATTATTATTATTATTATTATTATTATTATTATTAACTTTTGTATAGTAAATGTTTTTATACCAGTTTTAAAATGAGTTATTAATTTTATTCAATTTCTTGCCTAAAAACACAGATCACAGATGATCTCTTGCATAGAAATGAGAAAACGCTCATATAACACACAAAATAAGCATCATTTTTGCTTAGAAAAACTAAGCTTTAATTTAGAAAGAAATTCATTATTATAAGTATTATTATCATTATTATTATTATTATTATTATTATTATTATTATTATTATTATTATTATTATTACTATTATTATTATTATTATTATTACTATTATTATTATTATTATTATTATTATTATTATTATTATTATTATTATTATTATTATTATTATTATTGTTATTATTATTATTATTATTATTATTGTTATTATTATTATTATTATTAAAAACTTATATTAAACAGACAGAAAACGTCGTATTCTGACACAAAAAAGCGAATTACGTTATAGACTTGACGAGAACGGCGTATCTCGGACTCTTATAGGACTCTTATAGGGTCAAAAATTATCAGTTTGGATTAAAACAAATTATTTTTGTTGACTCTCAGTCTGAATTGTTTATCAGTTCAAACAAAAACGGCTTACTTTAGACGATCTTTTGCTTTGAACAAGAAAACTTACATCGAACAGACTAAAAACGTATTAATCTGGCATAAAAGAGCAATTTATGTATCACTTTGGATAAAGGCAGCTAATCCTATTCGTTTCATTGCTTAAAATAGACAAAATTGTTAATAAATCTAACAAAAACGCTGTATTCTAGCACAAAATACTAATTACATTATAGTTTCGACGAGAATAGCTTATTTGGAATAATTCTATGCTTCCAAACGAGTAAATTTTTAATAAACAGATGCCAAACATCATGTTTTGTCCTATAAAGACATTTTATATTGCAGTTTGTATTAAAACAAAATATTTTCGTTGATTCTTTGTTAGAAGCAGCAAACCTAACATTAAAGAATCTGAAAACTTTGTATTCGGACACAAACCACCGAATTTTGTTTCAGTTTAGACAAAAACGGTTGATTTTCGACAATATTTTGCTTTGAACAAGAAAGCTTATATCAAACTGACTAAAAACGTCTTATTTTAGCACAAAACAAAAGATTTGCGTTATAGTCTTAACGAGAGCTGTTAATTTCAAACGGTTCTATGCTTTGAAACGAGTAAACTTTCACTGTACAGAGGAAAAACATCTTATTTCGCCTTTTAAAAACGATTCATGCCACAGTTTGGATAAAAACCAATTATTTTCGTTAATTCATTGTTACAAACATGAAACCTTACATCAAAGTAACTGAAAACCCCTTATTCAGGCACAGAAATTCGAATTACGTTTCAGTCTGAACAAAAACTGCTTACTTTAGACGATCCTTTGTTTTGAATACAAAAACTTACATTAAAAAGATTAAAAACGTCTTATTCTGGCTGAAAACTGCAAATTATATATTACTCTAGATAAAAGCAATTTATCCTGATTACTCCTTTACTTAGAATAGAGTAAACTTGTATAAAACTTAATAAAAATTTTAAATTTCGTCTCAAAGAAATAATTTACGTTATAGTTTTGACCAGCACTGTTTATTTCAAACGATTTTATGATTCGAAACTAATGAACTTTTATGGGGCAGATGCAAAACCACATACTACAATATAAAGCGTTGTTTTAAAGCAAATTATTACTTTTTGCAACAAGAAATTTCACGTCAAAGAAACTGAAAACATCGTATCCATGCACAAATATCGAATTACGTATCAGTTTAGGCAAATACAGCTTATTTTAAACGATTCCTTGCTATAAACAAGAAAAATTTTATCAAACATATTGAAAATGTCTTATTCTCGAAAATAAGAGCAAATTATGTATCAGTTTTAACAAAAGCGGATTACTCTGTTTGATTCTATGCTTAGAGTAGAGTAAACTACTATAAAACGTAATGAAAACTCTATATTCAAGCTCAAAAGAACAAATTACGTTATAGTTTTGACAAAAAAAAATTATTTCGGACGACTACATATTTCGAAGTAAGCAAACTTTAATTGAACAAGTGCAAAAGCTAATACTTTGCTTTAAAATAACGATTTATGTGGTAATATGGTATTTTGCATCTGTCCTATAAAAGTTTACTCGTTTCGCTCCATTGAATCATTCGAAATAAATTATTTTGACACAACAACGAAAATAATTTTTTTGTTTAAACTGTAACATGTCGTTTTTATAAAACGAACTAAGACGTTTGGCATCTGTTTAGTGAAAGTTTTCTCGTTTGGGGGCATAAAATCGTTTGAAATTAACAGTTCTGGTCAAAACTATAACGTAAATTATTTCTTTGAGACGAAATTTAAAGTTTTCATTAAGTTTTATACAAGTTTGCTCTATTCTAAGCAAAGGAGTAATCAGGATAAACTGCTTTTATCCAAAGTAATACATAATTTGCAGTTTTGAGCCAGAATATGACATTTTTAATCTTTTTAATGTTAGTTTTCGTGTTCAAAAGAAAGAATCGTCTAAAATAAGCAATTTGTGTCCAGACTGAAACGTAATTTGATTTTCTGGGCCTGAATAAGAGGTTTTCAGTTTTTTTGATGTAAGGTTTCTTGTTTGTAACAATGAATAAACGAAAATCATTGGTTTTAATCCAAACTGTGACATAAATCGTTTTTTAAAGGCGAAATCAGACGTTTTGCCTCTGTTCAGTGAAAGTATACTGGTTTCAAAGCATAGAATCGTTTGAAATTAACAGTTCTCGTCAAGA
>NC_087396.1:6445000-6480000 GCF_031307605.1 Tribolium castaneum | reverse complement strand
ACATAAAAGTCACTAAAGGTTTCAAAGTTGTCTTTAATCGTCATATTCATAACAATAACATTAATAATAATAATACTAATAGTACTAAATTTGCTTATATGCAAACGCTTAATTAAGGTAACAGTGTTTTGGTTTCTTGCTCATATCTCGAAAACAGTTACTCCTATCAATTTTTATCTTTTTACTAAAATTCAAGCTGATAAAATTTCCTACAAAATAGTTATTTGCATTTTTTATGTAGGACTAACCATAAGCGAGATATAAGATTGAAAATAATTAATATTTAAAAAAGAAGTGCTTTAACAGAAAATGTCTTGTGATTTAAAATACACTTAATTTATTAGGTCCAATACTTTATTAAAAAAAAAAAGGGGGTGACATATAAGTCACTGAAGTCTTCAGAGTCGATTTTAAATGCTGCATTTTCGTCTTCGTCTCAAACATTGAAAACTGAATTACATTTTTGTTCTGAAACGGTAACAGTTTTTACTTTGGTTTTTTGCTTATATCTCGAAAACAGTTACTCCTATCAATTTTTATCTTTCTTTCAAAATTAAAGCTGATAACATTTCCTACAAAATAGTTATTTGCATTTTTCTTGTAGGACCAACCATAAGCGAGTTATAAAGTTGGATATAAATAATATTTAACAAAAACTTGCTTAAAAATAAAATGTTTGAAATACTGAAATTAAACTAAATTAATTGTGTTTAACACTTTAGTAGAGAAAAAAGAAAAAGACATAAAAGTCACCAAAGTCTTCAGAATCGTTTTTAGTCGTCATATTAATAACAATAACATTAATAATAATAATACTAATAGTACTAAATCTGCTTATATGCAAGCGCTTTATTAAGGTAACAGTTTTTTGGTTTCTTGCTTATATCTCGAAAACAGTTACTCCTATGAATTTTTGTCTTTCTTTCAAAATTAAAGCTGATAAAATATTCTACAAAATAGTTATTTGCATTTTTCTTGTAGGACCAACCATAAGCGAGTTATAGAGTTGGATATAAATAATATTTAACAAAAATTTGCTTTAAAATAAAATGTTTGAAAAACTGAAATTAAACTAATTTAACTGTGTCTAACACTTTAGTAGAGAAAAAAGGAAAAGACATAAAAGTCACTAAAGGTTTCAGAGTTGTCTTTAGTTGTCATATTAATAACAATAACATTAATAATAATAATACTAATAGTACTAAATTTGCTTATATGCAAACGCTTAATTAAGGTAACAGTGTTTTGGTTTCTTGCTTATATCTCGAAAACAGTTACTCCTATCAATTTTTATCTTTTTACTAAAATTCAAGCTGATAAAATTTCCTACAAAATAGTTATTTGCATTTTTCATGTAGGACTAACCATAAGCGAGATATATGATTGAAAATAATTAATATTTAAAAAAAAAGTGCTTTAACAGAAAATGTCTTGTGATTTAAAATACACTTAATTTATTGGGTCCAATACTTTATTAGAAGAAAAAGAAAGTCACATAAAAGTCACTGAAGTCTTCAGAGTCGTTTTTAAATGCTGCAGTTTCGTCTTCGTCTCAAACATTGAAAACCGAATTACATTTTTGTTCAGTAACAGTCACAGTTTTCTTATTGGTTTTTTGCTTATATCTCGAAAACAGTTACTCCTATCAATTTTTATCTTTCTTTCAAAATTAAAGCTGATAAAATTTCCTACAAAATAGTTATTTGCATTTTTCTTGTAGGACCAACCATAAGCGAGTTATAGAGTTGGATATAAATAATATTTAACAAAAATTTGCTTTAAAATAAAATGTTTGAAAAACTGAAATTAAACTAATTTAATTGTGTCTAACACTTTAGTATAGGAAAAAGAAGAAAACATAAAAGTCACTAAAGGTTTCAAAGTTGTCTTTAATCGTCATATTAATAACAATAACATTAATAATAATAATACTAATAGTACTAAATTTGCTTATATGCAAACGCTTAATTAAGGTAACAGTGTTTTGGTTTCTTGCTCATATCTCGAAAACAGTTACTCCTATCAATTTTTATCTTTTTACTAAAATTCAAGCTGATAAAATTTCCTACAAAATAGTTATTTGCATTTTTTATGTAGGACTAATTATAAGCGAGATATAAGATTGAAAATAATTAATATTTAAAAAAGAAGTGCTATAACAGAAAATGTCTTGTGATTTAAAATACACTTAATTTATTAGGTCCAATACTTTATTAGAAAAAAAGGGGATGACATATAAGTCACTGAAGTCTTCAGAGTCGATTTTAAATGCTGCATTTTCGTCTTCGTCTCAAACATTGAAAACTGAATTACATTTTTGTTCTGAAACGGTAACAGTTTTTACTTTGGTTTTTTGCTTATATCTCGAAAACAGTTACTCCTATCAATTTTTATCTTTCTTTCAAAATTAAAGCTGATAACATTTCCTACAAAATAGTTATTTGCATTTTTCTTGTAGGACCAACCATAAGCGAGTTATAAAGTTGGATATAAATAATATTTAACAAAAACTTGCTTAAAAATAAAATGTTTGAAATACTGAAATTAAACTAAATTAATTGTGTCTAACACTTTAGTAGAGAAAAAAGAAAAAGACATAAAAGTCACCAAAGTCTTCAGAATCGTTTTTAGTCGTCATATTAATAACAATAACATTAATAATAATAATACTAATAGTACTAAATCTGCTTATATGCAAGCGCTTTATTAAGGTAACAGTTTTTTGGTTTCTTGTTTATATCTCGAAAACAGTTACTCCTATGAATTTTTGTCTTTTTTTTAAAATTAAAGCTGATAAAATATTCTACAAAATAGTTATTTGCATTTTTCTTGTAGGACCAACCATAAGCGAGTTATAGAGTTGGATATAAATAATTTTTAACAAAAATTTGCTTTAAAATAAAATGTTTGAAAAACTGAAATTAAAGTAATTTAATTGTGTCTAACACTTTAGTAGAGGAAAAAGGAAAAGACATAAAAGTCACTAAAGGTTTCAGAGTTGTCTTTAGTTGACATATTAATAACAATAACATTAATAATAATAATACTAATAGTACTAAATTTGCTTATATGCAAACGCTTAATTAAGGTAACAGTGTTTTGGTTTCTTGCTTATATCTCGACAACAGTTACTCCTATCAATTTTTATCTTTTTACTAAAATTCAAGCTGATAAAATTTCCTATAAAATAGTTATTTGCATTTTTCATGTAGGACTAACCATAAGCGAGATATATGATTGAAAATAATTAATATTTAAAAAAAATGTGCTTTAACAGAAAATGTTTTGTGATTTAAAATACACTTAATTTATTGGGTCCAATACTTTATTAGAAGAAAAAGGAAGTGACATAAAAGTCACTGAAGTCTTCAGAGTCGTTTTTAAATGCTGCAGTTTCGTCTTCGTCTCAAACATTGAAAACTGAATTACATTTTTGTTCAGTAACAGTCACAGTTTTCTTATTGGTTTTTTGCTTATATCTCGAAAACAGTTACTCCTATCAATTTTTATTTTTCTGTCAAAATTAAAGCTGATAAAATTTCCTACAAAATAAATATTTGCATTTTTCTTGTAGGACCAACCATAAGCGAGTTATAGAGTTGGATATAAATAATATTTAACAAAAATTTGCTTTAAAATAAAATGTTTGAAAAACTGAAATTAAACTAATTTAATTGTGTCTAACACTTTAGTAGAGGAAAAAGAAGAAGACATAAAAGTCACTAAAGGTTTCAAAGTTGTCTTTAATTGTCATATTAATAACAATAACATTAATAATAATAATACTAATAGTACTAAATTTGCTTATATGCAAACTCTTAATTAAGGTAACAGTGTTTTGGTTTCTTGCTCATATCTCGAAAACAGTTACTCTTATCAATTTTTATCTTTTTACTAAAATTCAAGCTGATAAAATTTCCTACAAAATAGTTATTTGCATTTTTCATGTAGGACTAACCATAAGCGAGATATATGATTGAAAATAATTAATATTTAAAAAAAAAGTGCTTTAACAGAAAATGTCTTGTGATTTAAAATACACTTAATTTATTGGGTCCAATACTTTATTAGAAGAAAAAGGAAGTGACATAAAAGTCACTGAAGTCTTCAGAGTCGTTTTTAAATGCTGCAGTTTCGTCTTCGTCTCAAACATTGAAAACTGAATTACATTTTTGTTCAGTAACAGTCACAGTTTTCTTATTGGTTTTTTGCTTATATCTCGAAAACAGTTACTCCTATCAATTTTTATCTTTCTGTCAAAATTAAAGCTGATAAAATTTCCTACAAAATAGTTATTTGCATTTTTCTTGTAGGGCCAACCATAAGCGAGTTATAGAGTTGGATATAAATAATATTTAACAAAAATTTGCTTTAAAATAAAATGTTTGAAAAACTGAAATTAAACTAATTTAATTGTGTCTAACACTTTAGTAGAGGAAAAAGAAGAAGACATAAAAGTCACTAAAGGTTTCAAAGTTGTCTTTAATCGTCATATTAATAACAATAACATTAATAATAATAATACTAATTGTACTAAATTTGCTTATATGCAAACGCTTAATTAAGGTAACAGTGTTTTGGTTTCTTGCTCATATCTCGAAAACAGTTACTCCTATCAATTTTTATTTTTTTACTAAAATTCAAGCTGATAAAATTTCCTACAAAATAGTTATTTGCATTTTTTATGTAGGACTAACCATAAGCGAGATATAAGATTGAAAATAATTAATATTTAAAAAAGAAGTGCTTTAACAGAAAATGTCTTGTGATTTAAAATACACTTAATTTATTAGGTCCAATACTTTATTAAAAAAAAAGGGGGTGACATATAAGTCACTGAAGTCTTCAGAGTCGATTTTAAATGCTGCATTTTCGTCTTCGTCTCAAACATTGAAAACTGAATTACATTTTTGTTCTGAAACGGTAACAGTTTTTACTTTGGTTTTTTGCTTATATCTCGAAAACAGTTTCTCCTATCAATTTTTATCTTTCTTTCAAAATTAAAGCTGATAACATTTCCTACAAAATAGTTATTTGCATTTTTCTTGTAGGACCAACCATAAGCGAGTTATAAAGTTGGATATAAATAATATTTAACAAAAACTTGCTTAAAAATAAAATGTTTGAAATACAGAAATTAAACTAAATTAATTGTATCTAACACTTTAGTAGAGAAAAAAGAAAAAGACATAAAAGTCACCAAAGTCTTCAGAATCGTTTTTAGTCGTCATATTAATAACAATAACATTAATAATAATAATACTAATAGTACTAAATCTGCTTATATGCAAGCGCTTTATTAAGGTAACAGTTTTTTGGTTTCTTGCTTATATCTCGAAAACAGTTACTCCTATGAATTTTTGTCTTTCTTTCAAAATTAAAGCTGATAAAATATTCTACAAAATAGTTATTTGCATTTTTCTTGTAGGACCAACCATAAGCGAGTTATAGAGTTGGATATAAATAATATTTAACAAAAATTTGCTTTAAAATAAAATGTTTGAAAAACTGAAATTAAACTAATTTAACTGTGTCTAACACTTTAGTAGAGGAATAAGAAGAAGACATAAAAGTCACTAAAGGTTTCAAAGTTGTCTTTAATCGTCATATTAATAACAATAACATTAATAATAATAATACTAATAGTACTAAATTTGCTTATATGCAAACGCTTAATTAAGGTAACAGTGTTTTGGTTTCTTGCTCATATCTCGAAAACAGTTACTCCTATCAACTTTTATCTTTTTACTAAAATTCAAGCTGATAAAATTTCCTACAAAATAATTATTTGCATTTTTTATGTAGGACTAACCATAAGCGAGATATAAGATTGAAAATAATTAATATTTAAAAAAGAAGTGCTTTAACAGAAAATGTCTTGTGATTTAAAATACACTTAATTTATTAGGTCCAATACTTTATTAGAAAAAAAGGGGGTGACATATAAGTCACTGAAGTCTTCAGAGTCGATTTTAAATGCTGCATTTTCGTCTTCGTCTCAAACATTGAAAACTGAATTACATTTTTGTTCTGAAACGGTAACAGTTTTTACTTTCGTTTTTTGCTTATATCTCGAAAACAGTTACTCCTATCAATTTTTATCTTTCTTTCAAAATTAAAGCTGATAACATTTCCTACAAAATAGTTATTTGCATTTTTCTTGTAGGACCAACCATAAGCGAGTTATAAAGTTGGATATAAATAATATTTAACAAAAACTTGCTTAAAAATAAAATGTTTGAAATACTGAAATTAAACTAAATTAATTGTGTCTAACACTTTAGTAGAGAAAAAAGAAAAAGACATAAAAGTCACCAAAGTCTTCAGAATCGTTTTTAGTCGTCATATTAATAACAATAACATTAATAATAATAATACTAATAGTACTAAATCTGCTAATATGCAAGCGCTTTATTAAGGTAACAGTTTTTTGGTTTCTTGCTTATATCTCGAAAACAGTTACTCCTATGAACTTTTGTCTTTTTTTCAAAATTAAAGCTGATAAAATTTCCTACAAAATAGTTATTTGCATTTTTCTTGTAGGACCAACCATAAGCGAGTTATAGAGTTGGATATAAATAATTTTTAACAAAAATTTGCTTTAAAATAAAATGTTTGAAAAACTGAAATTAAACTAATTTAACTGTGTCTAACACTTTAGTAGAGGAAAAAGGAAAAGACATAAAAGTCACTAAAGGTTTCAGAGTTGTCTTTAGTTGTCATATTAATAACAATAACATTAATAATAATAATACTAATAGTACTAAATTTGCTTATATGCAAACGCTTAATTAAGGTAACAGTGTTTTGGTTTCTTGCTTATATCTCGAAAACAGTTACTCCTATTAACTTTTATCTTTTTACTAAAATTCAAGCTGATAAAATTTCCTACAAAATAGTTATTTGCATTTTTCATGTAGGACTAACCATAAGCGAGATATAAGATTGAAAATAATTAATATTTAAAAAAAAGTGCTTTAACAGAAAATGTCTTGTGATTTAAAATACACTTAATTTATTGGGTCCAATACTTTATTAGAAGAAAAAGGAAGTGACATAAAAGTCACTGAAGTCTTCAGAGTCGTTTTTAAATGCTGCAGTTTCGTCTTCGTCTCAAACATTGAAAACTGAATTACATTTTTGTTCAGTAACAGTCACAGTTTTCTTATTGGTTTTTTGCTTATATCTCGAAAACAGTTACTCCTATCAATTTTTATCTTTCTGTCAAAATTAAAGCTGATAAAATTTCCTACAAAATAGTTATTTGCATTTTTCTTGTAGGACCAACCATAAGCGAGTTATAGAGTTGGATATAAATAATATTTAACAAAAACTTGCTTAAAAATAAAATGTTTGAAATACTGAAATTAAACTAAATTAATTGTGTCTAACACTTTAGTAAAGAAAAAAGAAAAGGACATAAAAGTCACCAAAGTCTTCAGAATCGTTTTTAGTCGTCATATTAATAACAATAACATTAATAATAATAATACTAATAGTACTAAATCTGCTTATATGCAAGCGCTTTATTAAGGTAACAGTTTTTTGGTTTCTTGCTTATATCTCGAAAACAGTTACTCCTATAAATTTTTGCCTTTCTTTCAAAATTAAAGCTGATAAAATATTCTACAGAATAGTTATTTGCATTTTTCTTGTAGGACCAACCATAAGCGAGTTATAGAGTTGGATATGAATAATATTTATCAAAAATTTGCTTTAAAATAAAATGTTTGAAAAACTGAAATTAAACTAATTTAACTGTGTCTAACACTTTAGTAGAGAAAAAAGGAAAAGACATAAAAGTCACTAAAGGTTTCAGAGTTGTCTTTAGTTGTCATATTAATAACAATAACATTAATAATAATAATACTAATAGTACTAAATTTGCTTATATGCAAACGCTTAATTAAGGTAACAGTGTTTTGGTTTCTTGCTTATATCTCGAAAACAGTTACTCCTATCAATTTTTATCTTTTTACTAAAATTCAAGCTGATAAAATTTCCTACAAAATAGTTATTTGCATTTTTCATGTAGGACTAACCATAAGCGAGATATAAGATTGAAAATAATTAATATTTAAAAAAAAGTGCTTTAACAGAAAATGTCTTGTGATTTAAAATACACTTAATTTATTGGGTCCAATACTTTATTAGAAGAAAAAGGAAGTGACATAAAAGTCACTGAAGTCTTCAGAGTCGTTTTTAAATGCTGCAGTTTCGTCTTCGTCTCAAACATTGAAAACCGAATTACATTTTTGTTCAGTAACAGTCACAGTTTTCTTATTGGTTTTTTGCTTATATCTCGAAAACAGTTACTCCTATCAATTTTTGTCTTTCTTTCAAAATTAAAGTTATTTACATTTTTCTTGTAGGACCAAGCATAAACGAGTTATAGAGTTGGATATAAATAATATTTTACAAAAATTTGCTTTAAAATAAAATGCTTGAAAAACCGGAATTAAACTAAATTAATTGTGTCTAACACTTTAGTAGAGGAAAAAGGAGAAGACATAAAAGTCACTAAATGTTTCAGAGTCGTCTTTAGTCGTCATATTAATAACAATAACATTAATAATAATAATACTAATAGTACTAAATTTGCTTATATGCAAACGCTTAATTAAGGTAACAGTTTTTTGGTTTCTTGCTTATATCTCGAAAACAGTTACTCCAATCAATTTTTATCTTTTTTTCAAAATTAAAGCTGATAAAATTTCCTACAAAATAGTTATTTGCATTTTTTTGTAGGACCAACCATAAGCGAGTTATAGAGTTGGATATAAATAATCTTTAACAAAAATTTGCTTTAAAATAAAATGTTTGAAAAACCGAAATTAAACTAAATTAAGACTAACACTTTAGTAGAGGAAAAACGAGAAGACATAAAAGTCACCAAAGTCTTGAGAGTCGTTTTTAGTCGTCATATTAATAACAATAACATTAATATTAATAATACTAATATTATTAAATTTGCTTATATGCAAGCGCTTAATTAAAGTAACAGTTTTTTGGTTTCTTGCTTATATCTCGAAAACAGTTACTCCTATCAATTTTTATTTTTTTACTAAAATTAAAGCTGATAAAATTTCCTACAAAATACTAATTTGCATTTTTCTTGTAGGACTAACCATAAGCGAGATATAAGTTTGAAAATAATTAATATTTAAAAAGAAGTGCTTTAACAGAAAATGTCTTGTGATTTAAAATACACTTAATTTAATGGGTCCAATACTTTATTAGAAAAAAAAGGAGGAGACATAAAAGTCACTGAAGTCTTCAGAGTCGAACATTGAAAACTGAATTACATTTTTGTTCAGTAACAGTTACAGTTTTCTTATTGGTTTTTTGCTTATATCTCGAAAACAGTTACTCCTATCAATTTTTATCTTTCTTTCAAAATTAAAGCTGATAAAATTTTCTACAAAATAGTTATTCGCATTTTTTTTGTAGGACCAACCGTAAGCGAGTTATAGAGTTGGATATAAATAATCTTTAACAAAAATTTGCTTTAAAATAAAATGTTTGAAAAACCGAAATTAAACTAAATTAATTGTGTCTAACACTTTAGTAGAGGAAAAAGAAGAAGACATAAAAGTCACCAAAGTCTTCAGAGTTGTTTTTAGTACTAAATTTGCTTATATGCAAGCCCTTAATTAAGGTAACAGTTTTTTGGTTTCTTGCTTATATCTCGAAAACAGTTACTCCTATCAATTTTTATCTTTTCACTAAAATTAAAGCTGATAAAATTTCCTACAAAATAGTTATTTGTATTTTTCATGTAGGACTAACCATAAGCGAGATATAAGTTTGAAAATAATTGATATTTAAAAAAAAATGTGCTTTAACAGAAAATGTCTTGTGATTTAAAATACACTTAATTTATTGGGTCCAATACTTTATTAGAAGAAAAAGGAGGTGACAGAAATGTCACTGAAGTTTTTAGAATCGTTTGTAAATGATGCATTTTCGTCTTCGTCTCAAATATTGAAAACCGAATTACATTTTTGTTCAGTAACAGTCACAGTTTTCTTATTGGTTTTTTGCTTATATCTCGAAAACAGTTACTCCTATCAATTTTTATCTTTTTACTAAAATTCAAGCTGATAAAATTTCCTACAAAATAGTTATTTGCATTTTTCATGTAGGACTAACCATAAGCGAGATATATGATTGAAAATAATTAATATTTAAAAAAAAAGTGCTTTAACAGAAAATGTCTTGTGATTTAAAATACACTTAATTTATTGGGTCCAATACTTTATTAGAAGAAAAAGGAAGTGACATAAAAGTCACTGAAGTCTTCAGAGT
Organism: Tribolium castaneum; assembly: GCF_031307605.1. Taxonomy (NCBI): domain Eukaryota; kingdom Metazoa; phylum Arthropoda; class Insecta; order Coleoptera; family Tenebrionidae; genus Tribolium; species Tribolium castaneum. The sequence continues at coordinate 6,469,692 of NC_087396.1, read as the reverse complement.
CGTTTTTAAATGCTGCAGTTTCGTCTTCGTCTCAAACATTGAAAACCGAATTACATTTTTGTTCAGTAACAGTCACAGTTTTCTTATTGGTTTTTTGCTTATATCTCGAAAACAGTTACTCCTATCAATTTTTATCTTTCTTCCAAAATTAAAGCTGATAAAATTTCCTACAAAATAATTTGCATTTTTCTTGTAGGACCAACCATAAGCGAGTTATAGAGTTGGATATAAATAATATTTAACAAAAATTTGCTTTAAAATAAAATGTTTGAAAAACTGAAATTAAACTAATTTAATTGTGTCTAACACTTTAGTAGAGGAAAAAGAAGAAGACATAAAAGTCACTAGAGGTTTCAAAGTTGTCTTTAATCGTCATATTAATAACAATAACATTAATAATAATAATACTAATAGTACTAAATTTGCTTATATGCAAACGCTTAATTAAGGTAACAGTGTTTTGGTTTCTTGCTCATATTTCGAAAACAGTTACTCCTATCAATTTTTATCTTTTTACTAAAATTCAAGCTAATAAAATTTTCTACAAAATAGTTATTTGCATTTTTTATGTAGGACTAACCATAAGCGAGATATAAGATTGAAAATAATTAATATTTAAAAAAGAAGTGCTTTAACAGAAAATGTCTTGTGATTTAAAATACACTTAATTTATTAGGTCCAATACTTTATTAAAAAAAAAAGGGGGTGACATATAAGTCACTGAAGTCTTCAGAGTCGATTTTAAATGCTGCATTTTCGTCTTCGTCTCAAACACTGAAAACTGAATTACATTTTTGTTCTGAAACGGTAACAGTTTTTACTTTGGTTTTTTGCTTATATCTCGAAAACAGTTACTCCTATCAATTTTTATCTTTCTTTCAAAATTAAAGCTGATAACATTTCCTACAAAATAGTTATTTGCATTTTTCTTGTAGGACCAACCATAAGCGAGTTATAAAGTTGGATATAAATAATATTTAACAAAAACTTGCTTAAAAATAAAATGTTTGAAATACTGAAATTAAACTAAATTAATTGTGTCTAACACTTTAGTAGAGAAAAAAGAAAAAGACATAAAAGTCACCAAAGTCTTCAGAATCGTTTTTAGTCGTCATATTAATAACAATAACATTAATAATAATAATACTAATGGTACTAAATCTGCTTATATGCAAGCGCTATATTAAGGTAACAGTTTTTTGGTTTCTTGCTTATATCTCGAAAACAGTTACTCCTATGAATTTTTGTCTTTCTTTCAAAATTAAAGCTGATAAAATATTCTACAAAATAGTTATTTGCATTTTTCTTGTAGGACCAACCATAAGCGAGTTATAGAGTTGGATATAAATAATATTTAACAAAAATTTGCTTTAAAATAAAATGTTTGAAAAACTGAAATTAAACTAATTTAACTGTGTCTAACACTTTAGTAGAGAAAAAAGAAAAAGACATAAAAGTCACTAAAGGTTTCAGAGTTGTCTTTAGTTGTCATATTAATAACAATAACATTAATAATAATAATACTAATAGTACTAAATTTGCTTATATGCAAACGCTTAATTAAGGTATCAGTGTTTTGGTTTCTTGCTTATATCTCGAAAACAGTTACTCCTATCAATTTTTATCTTTTCACTAAAATTTAAGCTGATAAAATTTCCTACAAAATAGTTATTTGCATTTTTCATGTAGGACTAACCATAAGCGAGATATATGATTGAAAATAATTAATATTTAAAAAAAAGTGCTTTAACAGAAAATGTCTTGTGATTTAAAATACACTTAATTTATTGGGTCCAATACTTTATTAGAAGAAAAAGGAAGTGACATAAAAGTCACTGAAGTCTTCAGAGTCGTTTTTAAATGCTGCAGTTTCGTCTTCGTCTCAAACATTGAAAACCGAATTACATTTTTGTTCAGTAACAGTCACAGTTTTCTTATTGGTTTTTTGCTTATATCTCGAAAACAGTTACTCCTATCAATTTTTATCTTTTTTTCAAAATTAAAGCTGATAAAATTTACTACAAAATAGTTATTTGCATTTTTCTTGTAGGACCAACCATAAGCGAGTTATAGAGTTGGATATAAATAATATTTAACAAAAATTTGCTTTAAAATAAAATGTTTGAAAAACTGAAATTAAACTAATTTAATTGTGTCTAACACTTTAGTAGAGGAAAAAGAAGAAGACATAAAAGTCACTAAAGGTTTCAAAGTTGTCTTTAATCGTCATATTAATAACAATAACATTAATAATAATAATACTAATAGTACTAAATTTGCTTATATGCAAACGCTTAATTAAGGTAACAGTGTTTTGGTTTCTTGCTCATATCTCGAAAACAGTTACTCCTATCAATTTTTATCTTTTTACTAAAATTCAAGCTGATAAAATTTCCTACAAAATAATTATTTGCATTTTTTATGTAGGACTAACCATAAGCGAGATATAAGATTGAAAATAATTAATATTTAAAAAAGAAGTGCTTTAACAGAAAATGTCTTGTGATTTAAAATACACTTAATTTATTAGGTCCAATACTTTATTAGAAAAAAAGGGGTTGACATATAAGTCACTGAAGTCTTCAGAGTCGATTTTAAATGCTGCATTTTCGTCTTCGTCTCAAACATTGAAAACTGAATTACATTTTTGTTCTGAAACGGTAACAGTTTTTACTTTGGTTTTTTGCTTATATCTCGAAAACAATTACTCCTATCAATTTTTATCTTTCTTTCAAAATTAAAGCTGATAACATTTCCTACAAAATAGTTATTTGCATTTTTCTTGTAGGACCAACCATAAGCGAGTTATAAAGTTGGATATAAATAATATTTAACAAAAACTTGCTTAAAAATAAAATGTTTGAAATACTGAAATTAAACTAAATTAATTGTGTCTAACACTTTAGTAGAGAAAAAAGAAAAAGGCATAAAAGTCACCAAAGTCTTCAGAATCGTTTTTAGTCGTCATATTAATAACAATAACATTAATAATAATAATACTAATAGTACTAAATCTGCTTATATGCAAGCGCTTTATTAAGGTAACAGTTTTTTGGTTTCTTGCTTATATCTCGAAAACAGTTACTCCTATGAATTTTTGTCTTTTTTTCAAAATTAAAGCTGATAAAATTTCCTACAAAATGGTTATTTGCATTTTTCTTGTAGGACCAACCATAAACGAGTTATAGAGTTGGATATAAATAATATTTAACAAAAATTTGCTTTAAAATAAAATGTTTGAAAAACTGAAATTAAACTAATTTAATTGTGTCTAACACTTTAGTAGAGGAAAAAGGAAAAGACATAAAAGTCACTAAAGGTTTCAGAGTTGTCTTTAGTTGTCATATTAATAACAATAACATTAATAATAATAATACTAATAGTACTAAATTTGCTTATATGCAAACGCTTAATTAAGGTAACAGTGTTTTGGTTTCTTGCTTATATCTCGAAAACAGTTACTCCTATCAATTTTTATCTTTTTACTAAAATTCAAGCTGATAAAATTTCCTACAAAATAGTTATTTGCATTTTTCATGTAGGACTAACCATAAGCGAGATATATGATTGAAAATAATTAATATTTAAAAAAAAGTGCTTTAACAGAAAATGTCTTGTGATTTAAAATACACTTAATTTATTGGGTCCAATACTTTATTAGAAGAAAAAGGAAGTGACATAAGAGTCACTGAAGTCTTCAGAGTCGTTTTTAAATGCTGCAGTTTCGTCTTCGTCTCAAACATTAAAAACTGAATTACATTTTTGTTCAGTAACAGTCACAGTTTTCTTATTGGTTTTTTGCTTATATCTCGAAAACAGTTACTCCTATCAATTTTTATCTTTCTGTCAAAATTAAAGCTGATAAAATTTCCTACAAAATAGTTATTTGCATTTTTCTTGTAGGACCAAACATAAGCGAGTTATAGAGTTGGATATAAATAATATTTAACAAAAATTTGCTTTAAAATAAAATGTTTGAAAAACTGAAATTAAACTAATTTAATTGTGTCTAACACTTTAGTAGAGGAAAAAGAAGAAGACATAAAAGTCACTAAAGGTTTCAAAGTTGTCTTTAATCGTCATATTAATAACAATAACATTAATAATAATAATACTAATTGTACTAAATTTGCTTATATGCAAACGCTTAATTAAGGTAACAGTGTTTTGGTTTCTTGCTCATATCTCGAAAACAGTTACTCCTATCAATTTTTATTTTTTTACTAAAATTCAAGCTGATAAAATTTCCTACAAAATAGTTATTTGCATTTTTTATATAGGACTAACCATAAGCGAGATATAAGATTGAAAATAATTAATATTTAAAAAAGAAGTGCTTTAACAGAAAATGTCTTGTGATTTAAAACACACTTAATTTATTAGGTCCAATACTTTATTAAAAAAAAAGGGGGTGACATATAAGTCACTGAAGTCTTCAGAGTCGATTTTAAATGCTGCATTTTCGTCTTCGTCTCAAACATTGAAAACTGAATTAAATTTTTGTTCTGAAACGGTAACAGTTTTTACTTTGGTTTTTTGCTTATATCTCGAAAACAGTTACTCCTATCAATTTTTATCTTTCTTTCAAAATTAAAGCTGATAACATTTCCTACAAAATAGTTATTTGCATTTTTCTTGTAGGACCAACCATAAGCGAGTTATAAAGTTGGATATAAATAATATTTAACAAAAACTTGCTTAAAAATAAAATGTTTGAAATACTGAAATTAAACAAAATTAATTGTGTCTAACACTTTAGTAGAGAAAAAAGAAAAAGACATAAAAGTCACCAAAGTCTTCAGAATCGTTTTTAGTCGTCATATTAATAACAATAACATTAATAATAATAATACTAATAGTACTAAATCTGCTTATATGCAAGCGCTTTATTAAGGTAACAGTTTTTTGGTTTCTTGCTTATATCTCGAAAACAGTTACTCCTATGAATTTTTGTCTTTTTTTCAAAATTAAAGCTGATAAAATTTCCTACAAAATAATTATTTGCATTTTTCTTGTAGGACCAACCATAAACGAGTTATAGAGTTGGATATAAATAATATTTAACAAAAATTTGCTTTAAAATAAAATGTTTGAAAAACTGAAATTAAACTAATTTAATTGTGTCTAACACTTTAGTAGAGGAAAAAGGAAAAGACATAAAAGTCACTAAAGGTTTCAGAGTTGTCTTTAGTTGTCATATTAATAACAATAACATTAATAATAATAATACTAATAGTACTAAATTTGCTTATATGCAAACGCTTAATTAAGGTAACAGTGTTTTGGTTTCTTGCTTATATCTCGAAAACAGTTACTCCTATCAATTTTTATCTTTTTACTAAAATTCAAGCTGATAAAATTTCCTACAAAATAGTTATTTGCATTTTTCATGTAGGACTAACCATAAGCGAGATATAAGATTGAAAATAATTAATATTTAAAAAAAAGTGCTTTAACAGAAAATGTCTTGTGATTTAAAATACACTTAATTTATTGGGTCCAATACTTTATTAGAAGAAAAAGGGGGTGACATATAAGTCACTGAAGTCTTCAGAGTCGATTTTAAATGCTGCATTTTCGTCTTCGTCTCAAACATTGAAAACTGAATTACATTTTTGTTCTGAAACGGTAACAGTTTTTACTTTGGTTTTTTGCTTATATCTCGAAAACAGTTACTCCTATCAATTTTTATCTTTCTTTCAAAATTAAAGCTGATAATAAATTTCCTACAAAATAGTTATTTGCATTTTTCTTGTAGGACCAACCATAAGCGAGTTATAGAGTTGGATATAAATAATATTTAACAAAAATTTGCTTTAAAATAAAATGTTTGAAAAACTGAAATTAAACTAATTTAATTGTGTCTAACACTTTAGTAGAGGAAAAAGAAGAAGACATAAAAGTCACTAAAGGTTTCAAAGTTGTCTTTAATCGTCATATTAATAACAATAACATTAATAATAATAATACTAATAGTACTAAATTTGCTTATATGCAAACGCTTAATTAAGGTAACAGTGTTTTGGTTTCTTGCTTATGTCTTGAAAACAGTTACTCCTATCAATTTTTATCTTTCTGTCAAAATTAAAGCTGATAAAATTTCCTACAAAATAGTTATTTGCATTTTTCTTGTAGGACCAACCATAAGCGAGTTATAGAGTTGGATATAAATAATATTTAACAAAAATTTGCTTTAAAATAAAATGTTTGAAAAACTGAAATTAAACTAATTTAATTGTGTCTAACACTTTAGTAGAGGAAAAAGAAGAAGACATAAAAGTCACTAAAGGTTTCAAAGTTGTCTTTAATCGTCATATTAATAACAATAACATTAATAATAATAATACTAATAGTACTAAATTTGCTTATATGCAAACGCTTAATTAAGGTAACAGTGTTTTGGTTTCTTGCTCATATCTCGAAAACAGTTACTCCTATCAATTTTTGTCTTTTTACTAAAATTCAAGCTGATAAAATTTCCTACAAAATAGTTATTTGCATTTTTTATGTAGGACTAACCATAAGCGAGATATAAGATTGAAAATAATTAATATTTAAAAAAGAAGTGCTTTAACAGAAAATGTCTTGTGATTTAATATACACTTAATTTATTAGGTCCAATACTTTATTAAAAAAAAAGGGGTTGACATATAAGTCACTGAAGTCTTCAGAGTCGATTTTAAATGCTGCATTTTCGTCTTCGTCTCAAACATTGAAAACTGAATTACATTTTTGTTCTGAAACGGTAACAGTTTTTACTTTGGTTTTTTGCTTATATCTCAAAAACAGTTACTCCTATCAATTTTTATCTTTCTTTCAAAATTAAAGCTGATAACATTTCCTACAAAATAGTTATTTGCATTTTTCTTGTAGGACCAACCATAAGCGAGTTATAAAGTTGGATATAAATAATATTTAACAAAAATTTTGCTTAAAAATAAAATGTTTGAAATACTGAAATTAAACTAAATTAATTGTGTCTAACACTTTAGTAGAGAAAAGAAAAAGACATAAAAGTCACCAAAGTCTTCAGAATCGTTTTTAGTCGTCATATTAATAACAATAACATTAATAATAATAATACTAATAGTACTAAATCTGCTTATATGCAAGCGCTTTATTAAGGTAACAGTTTTTTGGTTTCTTGCTTATATCTCGAAAACAGTTACTCCTATGAATTTTTGTATCTCTTTCAAAATTAAAGCTGATAAAATATTCTACAAAATAGTTATTTGCATTTTTCTTGTAGGACCAACCATAAGCGAGTTATAGAGTTGGATATAAATAATATTTAACAAAAATTTGCTTTAAAATAAAATGTTTGAAAAACTGAAATTAAACTAATTTAACTGTGTCTAACACTTTAGTAGAGAAAAAAGGAAAAGACGTAAAAGTCACTAAAGGTTTCAGAGTTGTCTTTAGTTGTCATATTAAAAACAATAACATTAATAATAATAATACTAATAGTACTAAATTTGCTTATATGCAAACGCTTAATTAAGGTAACAGTGTTTTGGTTTCTTGCTTATATCTCGAAAACAGTTACTCCTATCAATTTTTATCTTTTTACTAAAATTCAAGCTGATAAAATTTCCTACAAAATAGTTATTTGCATTTTTCATGTAGGACTAACCATAAGCGAGATATATGATTGAAAATAATTAATATTTAAAAAAAAAGTGCTTTAACAGAAAATGTCTTGTGATTTAAAATACACTTAATTTATTAGGTCCAATACTTTATTAAAAAAAAAGGGGGTGACATATAAGTCACTGAAGTCTTCAGAGTCGATTTTAAATGCTGCAGTTTCGTCTTCGTCTCAAACATTGAAAACTGAATTACATTTTTGTTCAGTAACAGTCACAGTTTTCTTATTGGTTTTTTGCTTATATCTCGAAAACAGTTACTCCTATCAATTTTTATCTTTCTGTCAAAATTAAAGCTGATAAAATTTCCTACAAAATAGTTATTTGCATTTTTCTTGTAGGACCAACCATAAGCGAGTTATAGAGTTGGATATAAATAATATTTAACAAAAATTTGCTTTAAAATAAAATGTTTGAAAAACTGAAATTAAACTAATTTAATTGTGTCTAACACTTTAGTAGAGGAAAAAGAAGAAGACATAAAAGTCACTAAAGGTTTCAAAGTTGTCTTTAATCGTCATATTAATAACAATAACATTAATAATAATAATACTAATAGTACTAAATTTGCTTATATGCAAACGCTTAATTAAGGTAACAGTGTTTTGGTTTCTTGCTCATATCTCGAAAACAGTTACTCCTATCAATTTTTATCTTTTTACTAAAATTCAAGCTGATAAAACTTCCTACAAAATAGTTATTTGCATTTTTTATGTAGGACTAACCATAAGCGAGATATAAGATTGAAAATAATTAATATTTAAAAAAGAAGTGCTTTAACAGAAAATGTCTTGTGATTTAAAATACATTTAATTTATTAGGTCCAATACTTTATTAGAAAAAAAAGGGAGTGACTTATAAGTCACTGAAGTCTTCAGAGTCGATTTTAAATGCTGCATTTTCGTCTTCGTCTCAAACATTGAATACTGAATTACATTTTTTTCTGAAACGGTAACAGTTTTTACTTTGGTTTTTTGCTTATATCTCGAAAACAGTTACTCCTATCAATTTTTATCTTTTTTTCAAAATTAAAGCTGATAACATTTCCTACAAAATAGTTATTTGCATTTTTCTTGTAGGACCAACCATAAGCGAGTTATAAAGTTGGATATAAATAATATTTAACAAAAACTTGCTTAAAAATAAAATGTTTGAAATACTGAAATTAAACTAAATTAATTGTGTCTAACACTTTAGTAGAGAAAAAAGAAAAAGACATAAAAGTCACCAAAGTCTTCAGAATCGTTTTTAGTCGTCATATTAATAACAATAACATTAATAATAATAATACTAATAGTACTAAATCTGCTTATATGCAAGCGCTTTATTAAGGTAACAGTTTTTTGGTTTCTTGCTTATATCTCGAAAACAGTTACTCCTATGAATTTTTGTCTTTCTTTCAAAATTAAAGCTGATAAAATATTCTACAAAATAGTTATTTGCATTTTTCTTGTAGGACCAACCATAAGCGAGTTATAGAGTTGGATATAAATAATATTTAACAAAAATTTGCTTTAAAATAAAATGTTTGAAAAACTTAAATTAAACTAATTTAACTGTGTCTAACACTTTAGTAGAGAAAAAAGGAAAAGACATAAAAGTCACTAAAGGTTTCAGAGTTGTCTTTAGTTGTCATATTAATAACTATAACATTAATAATAATAATACTAATAGTACTAAATTTGCTTATATGCAAACGCTTAATTAAGGTAACAGTGTTTTGGTTTCTTGCTTATATCTCGAAAACAGTTACTCCTATCAATTTTTATCTTTTTACTAAAATTCAAGCTGATAAAATTTCCTACAAAATAGTTATTTGCGTTTTTCATGTAGGACTAACCATAAGCGAGATATATGATTGAAAATAATTAATATTTAAAAAAAAAGTGCTTTAACAGAAAATGTCTAGTGATTTAAAATACACTTAATTTATTGGGTCCAATACTTTATTAGAAGAAAAAGGAAGTGACATAAAAGTCACTGAAGTTTTCAGAGTCGTTTTTAAATGCTGCAGTTTCGTCTTCGTCTCAAACATTGAAAACCGAATTACATTTTTGTTCAGTAACAGTCACAGTTTTCTTATTGGTTTTTTGCTTATATCTCGAAAACAGTTACTCCTATCATTTTTTATCTTTTTTTCAAAATTAAAGCTGATAAAATTTCCTACAAAATAGTTATTTGCATTTTTCTTGTAGGACCAACCATAAGCGAGTTATAGAGTTGGATATAAATAATATTTAACAAAAATTTGCTTTAAAATAAAATGTTTGAAAAACTGAAATTAAACTAATTTAATTGTGTCTAACACTTTAGTAGAGGAAAAAGAAGAAGACATAAAAGTCACTAAAGGTTTCAAAGTTGTCTTTAATCGTCATATTAATAACAATAACATTAATAATAATAATACTAATAGTACTAAATTTGCTTATATGCAAACGCTTAATTAAGGTAACAGTGTTTTGGTTTCTTGCTCATATCTCGAAAACAGTTACTCCTATCAATTTTTATCTTTTTACTAAAATTCAAGCTGATAAAATTTCCTACAAAATAGTTATTTGCATTTTTTATGTAGGACTAACCATAAGCGAGATATAAGATTGAAAATAATTAATATTTAAAAAAGAAGTGCTTTAACAGAAAATGTCTTGTGATTTAAAATACACTTAATTTATTAGGTCCAATACTTTATTAGAAAAAAAAAGGGAGTGACATATAAGTCACTGAAGTCTTCAGAGTCGATTTTAAATGCTGCATTTTCGTCTTCGTCTCAAACATTGAATACTGAATTACATTTTTTTCTGAAACGGTAACAGTTTTTACTTTGGTTTTTTGCTTATATCTCGAAAACAGTTACTCCTATCAATTTTTATCTTTCTTTCAAAATTAAAGCTGATAACATTTCCTACAAAATAGTTATTTGCATTTTTCTTGTAGGACCAACCATAAGCGAGTTATAAAGTTGGATATAAATAATATTTAACAAAAACTTGCTTAAAAATAAAATGTTTGAAATACTGAAATTAAACTAAATTAATTGTGTCTAACACTTTAGTAGAGAAAAAAGAAAAAGACATAAAAGTCACCAAAGTCTTCAAAATCGTTTTTAGTCGTCATATTAATAACAATAACATTAATAATAATAATACTAATAGTACTAAATCTGCTTATATGCAAGCGCTTTATTAAGGTAACAGTTTTTTGGTTTCTTGCTTATATCTCGAAAACAGTTACTCCTATAAATTTTTGTCTTTTTTTCAAAATGAAAGCTGATAAAATATTCTACAAAATAGTTATTTGCATTTTTCTTGTAGGACCAACCATAAGCGAGTTATAGAGTTGGATATAAATAATATATAACAAAAATTTGCTTTAAAATAAAATGTTTGAAAAACTGAAATTAAACTAATTTAACTGTGTCTAACACTTTAGTAGAGGAAAAAGAAGAAGACATAAAAGTCACTAAAGGTTTCAAAGTTGTCTTTAATCGTCATATTAATAACAATAACATTAATAATAATAATACTAATAGTACTAAATTTGCTTATATGCAAACGCTTAATTAAGGTAACAGTGTTTTGGTTTCTTGCTCATATCTCGAAAACAGTTACTCCTATCAACTTTTATCTTTTTACTAAAATTCAAGCTGATAAAATTTCCTACAAAATAATTATTTGCATTTTTTATGTAGGACTAACCATAAGCGAGATATAAGATTGAAAATAATTAATATTTAAAAAAGAAGTGCTTTAACAGAAAATGTCTTGTGATTTAAAATACACTTAATTTATTAGGTCCAATACTTTATTAGAAAAAAAGGGGGTGACATATAAGTCACTGAAGTCTTCAGAGTCGATTTTAAATGCTGCATTTTCGTCTTCGTCTCAAACATTGAAAACTGAATTACATTTTTGTTCTGAAACGGTAACAGTTTTTACTTTCGTTTTTTGCTTATATCTCGAAAACAGTTACTCCTATCAATTTTTATCTTTCTTTCAAAATTAAAGCTGATAACATTTCCTACAAAATAGTTATTTGCATTTTTCTTGTAGGACCAACCATAAGCGAGTTATAAAGTTGGATATAAATAATATTTAACAAAAACTTGCTTAAAAATAAAATGTTTGAAATACTGAAATTAAACTAATTTAATTGTGTCTAACACTTTAGTAGAGGAAAAAGGAAAAAACATAAAAGTCACTAAAGGTTTCAGAGTTGTCATTAGTTGTCATATTAATAACAATAACATTAATAATAATAATACTAATAGTACTAAATTTGCTTATATGCAAACGCTTAATTAAGGTAACAGTGTTTTGGTTTCTTGCTTATATCTCGAAAACAGTTACTCCTATCAATTTTTATCTTTTTACTAAAATTCAAGCTGATAAAATTTCCTACAAAATAGTTATTTGCATTTTTCATGTAGGACTAACCATAAGCGAGATATATGATTGAAAATAATTAATATTTAAAAAAAAAGTGCTTTAACAGAAAATGTCTTGTGATTTAAAATACACTTAATTTATTGGGTCCAATACTTTATTAGAAGAAAAAGGAAGTGACATAAAAGTCACTGAAGTCTTCAGAGTCGTTTTTAAATGCTGCAGTTTCGTCTTCGTCTCAAACATTGAAAACTGAATTACATTTTTGTTCAGTAACAGTCACAGTTTTCTTATTGGTTTTTTGCTTATATCTCGAAAACAGTTACTCCTATCAATTTTTATCTTTCTGTCAAAATTAAAGCTGATAAAATTTCCTACAAAATAGTTATTTGCATTTTTCTTGTAGGACCAACCATAAGCAAGTTATAGAGTTGGATATAAATAATATTTAACAAAAACTTGCTTAAAAATAAAATGTTTGAAATACTGAAATTAAACTAAATTAATTGTGTCGAACACTTTAGTAGAGAAAAAAGAAAAGGACATAAAAGTCACCAAAGTCTTCAGAATCGTTTTTAGTCGTCATATTAATAACAATAACATTAATAATAATAATACTAATAGTACTAAATCTGCTTATATGCAAGCGCTTTATTAAGGTAACAGATTTTTGGTTTCTTGCTTATATCTCGAAAACAGTTACTCCTATGAATTTTTGTCTTTCTTTCAAAATTAAAGCTGATAAAATATTCTACAGAATAGTTATTTGCATTTTTCTTGTAGGACCAACCATAAGCGAGTTATAGAGTTGGATATAAATAATATTTAACAAAAATTTGCTTTAAAATAAAATGTTTGAAAAACTGAAATTAAACTAATTTAACTGTGTCTAACACTTTAGTAGAGAAAAAAGGAAAAGACATAAAAGTCACTAAAGGTTTCAGAGTTGTCTTTTGTTGTCATATTAATAACAATAACATTAATAATAATAATACTAATAGTACTAAATTTGCTTATATGCAAACGCTTAATTAAGGTAACAGTGTTTTGGTTTCTTGCTTATATCTCGAAAACAGTTACTCCTATCAATTTTTATCTTTTTACTAAAATTCAAGCTGATAAAATTTCCTACAAAATAGTTATTTGCATTTTTCATGTAGGACTAACCATAAGCGAGATATATGATTGAAAATAATTAATATTTAAAAAAAAAGTGCTTTAACAGAAAATGTCTTGTGATTTAAAATACACTTAATTTATTGGGTCCAATACTTTATTAGAAGAAAAAGGAAGTGACATAAAAGTCACTGAAGTCTTCAGAGTCGTTTTTAAATGCTGCAGTTTCGTCTTCGTCTCAAACATTGAAAACTGAATTACATTTTTGTTCAGTAACAGTCACAGTTTTCTTATTGGTTTTTTGCTTATATCTCGAAAACAGTTACTCCTATCAATTTTTATCTTTCTGTCAAAATTAAAGCTGATAAAATTTCCTACAAAATAGTTATTTGCATTTTTCTTGTAGGACCAACCATAAGCAAGTTATAGAGTTGGATATAAATAATATTTAACAAAAACTTGCTTAAAAATAAAATGTTTGAAATACTGAAATTAAACTAAATTAATTGTGTCGAACACTTTAGTAGAGAAAAAAGAAAAGGACATAAAAGTCACCAAAGTCTTCAGAATCGTTTTTAGTCGTCATATTAATAACAATAACATTAATAATAATAATACTAATAGTACTAAATCTGCTTATATGCAAGCGCTTTATTAAGGTAACAGATTTTTGGTTTCTTGCTTATATCTCGAAAACAGTTACTCCTATGAATTTTTGTCTTTCTTTCAAAATTAAAGCTGATAAAATATTCTACAGAATAGTTATTTGCATTTTTCTTGTAGGACCAACCATAAGCGAGTTATAGAGTTGGATATAAATAATATTTAACAAAAATTTGCTTTAAAATAAAATGTTTGAAAAACTGAAATTAAACTAATTTAACTGTGTCTAACACTTTAGTAGAGAAAAAAGGAAAAGACATAAAAGTCACTAAAGGTTTCAGAGTTGTCTTTAGTTGTCATATTAATAACAATAACATTAATAATAATAATACTAATAGTACTAAATTTGCTTATATGCAAACGCTTAATTAAGGTAACAGTGTTTTGGTTTCTTGCTTATATCTCGAAAACAGTTACTCCTATCAATTTTTATCTTTTTACTAAAATTCAAGCTGATAAAATTTCCTACAAAATAGTTATTTGCATTTTTCATGTAGGACTAACCATAAGCGAGATATATGATTGAAAATAATTAATATTTAAAAAAAAAGTGCTTTAACAGAAAATGTCTTGTGATTTAAAATACACTTAATTTATTGGGTCCAATACTTTATTAGAAGAAAAAGGAAGTGACATAAAAGTCACTGAAGTCTTCAGAGTCGTTTTTAAATGCTGCAGTTTCGTCTTCGTCTCAAACATTGAAAACCGAATTACATTTTTGTTCAGTAACAGTCACAGTTTTCTTATTGGTTTTTTGCTTATATCTCGAAAACAGTTACTCCTATCAATTTTTATCTTTCTTTCAAAATTGAAGCTGATAAAATTTCCTACAAAATAGTTATTTGCATTTTTCTTGTAGGACCAACCATAAGCGAGTTATAGAGTTGGATATAAATAATATTTAACAAAAATTTGCTTTAAAATAAAATGTTTGAAAAACTGAAATTAAACTAATTTAATTGTGTCTAACACTTTAGTAGAGGAAAAAGAAGAAGACATAAAAGTCACTAAAGGTTTCAAAGTTGTCTTTAATCGTCATATTAATAACAATAACATTAATAATAATAATACTAATAGTACTAAATTTGCTTATATGCAAACGCTTAATTAAGGTAACAGTGTTTTGGTTTCTTGCTCATATCTCGAAAACAGTTACTCCTATCAATTTTTATCTTTTTACTAAAATTCAAGCTGATAAAATTTCCTACAAAATAGTTATTTGCATTTTTTATGTAGGACAAACCATAAGCGAGATATAAGATTGAAAATAATTAATATTTAAAAAAGAAGTGCTTTAACAGAAAATGTCTTGTGATTTAAAATACACTTAATTTATTAGGTCCAATACTTTATTAGAAAAAAAAGGGGGTGACATATAAGTCACTGAAGTCTTCAGAGTCGATTTTAAATGCTGCATTTTCGTCTTCGTCTCAAACATTGAAAACTGAATTACATTTTTGTTCTGAAACGGTAACAGTTTTTACTTTGGTTTTTTGCTTATATCTCGAAAACAGTTACTCCTATCAATTTTTATCTTTCTTTCAAAATTAAAGCTGATAACATTTCCTACAAAATAGTTATTTGCATTTTTCTTGTAGGACCAACCATAAGCGAGTTATAAAGTTGGATATAAATAATATTTAACAAAAACTTGCTTAAAAATAAAATGTTTGAAATACTAAAATTAAACTAAATTAATTGTGTCTAACACTTTAGTAGAGAAAAAAGAAAAAGACATAAAAGTCACCAAAGTCTTCAGAATCGTTTTTAGTCGTCATATTAATAACAATAACATTAATAATAATAATACTAACAGTACTAAATCTGCTTATATGCAAGCGCTTTATTAAGGTAACAGTTTTTTGGTTTCTTGCTTATATCTCGAAAACAGTTACTCCTATGAATTTTTGTTTTTCTTTCAAAATTAAAGCTGATAAAATATTCTACAAAATAGTTATTTGCATTTTTCTTGTAGGACCAACCATAAGCGAGTTATAGAGTTGGATATAAATAATATATAACAAAAATTTGCTTTAAAATAAAATGTTTGAAAAACTGAAATTAAACTAATTTAACTGTGTCTAACACTTTAGTAGAGGAAAAAGGAAAAGACATAAAAGTCACTAAAGGTTTCAGAGTTGTCTTTAGTTATCATATTAATAACAATAACATTAATAATAATAATACTAATAGTACTAAATTTGCTTATATGCAAACGCTTAATTAAGGTAACAGTGTTTTGGTTTCTTGCTTATATCTCGAAAACAGTTACTCCTATCAATTTTTATCTTTTTACTAAAATTCAAGCTGATAAAATTTCCTACAAAATAGTTATTTGCATTTTTCATGTAGGACTAACCATAAGCGAGATATAAGTTTGAAAATAATTAATAATTAAAAAAAAAGTGCTTTAACAGAAAATGTCTTGTGATTTAAAATACACTTAATTTATTAGGTCCAATACTTTATTAGAAGAAAAAGGGGGTGACATATAAGTCACTGAAGTCTTCAGAGTCGATTGTAAATGCTGCATTTTCGTCTTCGTCTCAAACATTGAAAACTAAATTACATTTTTGTTCTGAAACGGTAACAGTTTTCACTTTGGTTTTTTGCTTATATCTCAAAAACAATTACTCCTATCAGTTTTTATTTTTTTTTAAAATAAAGCTGATAAAATTTTCTACAAAATAGTTATTTGCATTTTTCTTGTAGGACCAACCATAAGCGAGTTATAAAGTTGGATATAAATAATATTTAACAAAAACTTGCTTAAAAATTAAATAATACTATTAGTATTATTATTATTAATGTTATTGTTATTAATATGACGACTAAAAACGATTCTGAAGACTTTGGTAACTTTTATGTCTTTTTCTTTTTTCTCTACTAAAGTGTTAGACACAATTAATTTAGTTTAATTTCAGTATTTCAAACATTTAATTTTTAAGCAAGTTTTTGTTAAATATTATTTATATCCAACTTTATAACTCGCTGATGGTTGGTCCTACAAGAAAAATGCAAATAACTATTTTGTAGGAAATTTTATTAGCTTTATTTTGAAAAAAAGATAAAAACTGATAGGAGTAATTGTTTTCGAGATATAGGCAAAAAACCAAAGTGAAAACTGTTACCGTTTCCGAACAAAAATGTAATTCAGTTTTCAATGTTTGAGACGAAGACGAAAATGCAGCATTTACAATCGACTCTGAAGACTTCAGTGACTTATATGTCACCCCCTTTTTCTTCTAATAAAGTATTGGACCTAATAAACTAAGTGTATTTTAAATCACAAGACATTTTCTGTTAAAGCACTTTTTTTTTAAATATTAATTATTTTCAAACTTATATCTCGCTTATGGTTAGTCCTACATGAAAAATGCAAATAACTATTTTGTAGGAAATTTTATCAGCTTGAATTTTAGTAAAAAGATAAAAATTGATAGGAGTAACTGTTTTCGAGATATAAGCAAGAAACCAAAACACTGTTACCTTAATTAAGCGTTTGCATATAAGCAAATTTAGTACTATTAGTATTATTATTATTAATGTTATTGTTATTAATATGATAACTAAAGACAATTCTGAAACCTTTAGTGACTTTTATGTCTTTTCCTTTTTCCTCTACTAAAGTGTTAGACACAGTTAAATTAGTTTAATTTCAGTTTTTCAAACATTTTATTTTAAAGCAAATTTTTGTTATATATTATTTATATCCAACTCTATAACTCGCTTATGGTTGGTCCTACAAGAAAAATGCAAATAACTATTTTGTAGAATATTTTATCAGCTTTAATTTTGAAAGAAAAACAAAAATTCATAGGAGTAACTGTTTTCGAGATATAAGCAAGAAACCAAAAAACTGTTACCTTAATAAAGCGCTTGCATATAAGCAGATTTAGTACTGTTAGTATTATTATTATTAATGTTATTGTTATTAATATGACGACTAAAAACGATTCTGAAGACTTTGGTGACTTTTATGTCTTTTTCTTTTTTCTCTACTAAAGTGTTAGACACAATTAATTTAGTTTAATTTCAGTATTTCAAACATTTTATTTTTAAGCAAGTTTTTGTTAAATATTATTTATATCCAACTTTATAACTCGCTTATGGTTGGTCCTACAAGAAAAATGCAAATAACTATTTTGTAGGAAATGTTATCAGCTTTAATTTTGAAAGAAGGATAAAAATTGATAGGAGTAACTGTTTTCGAGATATAAGCAAAAAACCAAAGTAAAAACTGTTACCGTTTCAGAACAAAAATGTAATTCAGTTTTCAATGTTTGAGACGAAGACGAAAATGCAGCATTTAAAATCGACTCTGAAGACTTCAGTGACTTATAAGTCACCCCCTTTTTTTTCTAATAAAGTATTGGACCTAATAAATTAAGTGTATTTTAAATCACAAGACATTTTCTGTTAAAGCACTTCTTTTTTAAATATTAATTATTTTCAATCTTATATCTCGCTTATGGTTTGTCCTACATAAAAAATGCAAATAACTATTTTGTAGGAAATTTTATCAGCTTGAATTTTAGTAAAAAGATAAAAATTGATAGGAGTAACTGTTTTCGAGATATGAGCAAGAAACCAAAACACTGTTACCTTAATTAAGCGTTTGCATATAAGCAAATTTAGTACTATTAGTATTATTATTATTAATGTTATTGTTATTAATATGACGATTAAAGACAACTTTGAAACCTTTAGTGACTTTTATGTCTTCTTCTTTTTCCTCTACTAAAGTGTTAGACACAATTAAATTAGTTTAATTTCAGTTTTTCAAACATTTTATTTTAAAGCAAATTTTTGTTAAATATTAT
Organism: Tribolium castaneum; assembly: GCF_031307605.1. Lineage (NCBI taxonomy): Eukaryota > Metazoa > Arthropoda > Insecta > Coleoptera > Tenebrionidae > Tribolium > Tribolium castaneum. Next base: position 6,451,062 of record NC_087396.1, on the reverse strand, counting down.
TTATATCCAACTCTATAACTCGCTTATGGTTGGTCCTACAAGAAAAATGCAAATAACTATTTTGTAGGAAATTTTATCAGCTTCAATTTTGAAAAAAAGACAAAAATTTATAGGAGTAACTGTTTTCGAGATATAAGCAAGAAACCAAAAAACTGTTACCTTAATAAAGCGCTTGCATATAAGCAGATTTAGTACTATTAGTATTATTATTATTAATGTTATTGTTATTAATATGACGACTAAAAACGATTCTGAAGACTTTGGTGACTTTTATGTCTTTTTCTTTTTTCTCTACTAAAGTGTTAGACACAATTAATTTAGTTTAATTTCAGTATTTCAAACATTTTATTTTTAAGCAAGTTTTTGTTAAATATTATTTATATCCAACTTTATAACTCGCTTATGGTTGGTCCTACAAGAAAAATGCAAATAACTATTTTGTAGGAAATGTTATCAGCTTTAATTTTGAAAGAAAGATAAAAATTGATAGGAGTAACTGTTTTCGAGATATAAGCAAAAAACCAAAGTAAAAACTGTTACCGTTTCAGAACAAAAATGTAATTCAGTTTTCAATGTTTGAGACGAAGACGAAAATGCAGCATTTAAAATCGACTCTGAAGACTTCAGTGACTTATAAGTCACCCCCTTTTTTTTCTAATAAAGTATTGGACCTAATAAATTAAGTGTATTTTAAATCACAAGACATTTTCTGTTAAAGCACTTCTTTTTTAAATATTAATTATTTTCAATCTTATATCTCGCTTATGGTTTGTCCTACATAAAAAATGCAAATAACTATTTTGTAGGAAATTTTATCAGCTTGAATTTTAGTAAAAAGATAAAAATTGATAGGAGTAACTGTTTTCGAGATATGAGCAAGAAACCAAAACACTGTTACCTTAATTAAGCGTTTGCATATAAGCAAATTTAGTACTATTAGTATTATTATTATTAATGTTATTGTTATTAATATGACGATTAAAGACAACTTTGAAACCTTTAGTGACTTTTATGTCTTCTTCTTTTTCCTCTACTAAAGTGTTAGACACAATTAAATTAGTTTAATTTCAGTTTTTCAAACATTTTATTTTAAAGCAAATTTTTGTTAAATATTATTTATATCCAACTCTATAACTCGCTTATGGTTGGTCCTACAAGAAAAATGCAAATAACTATTTTGTAGGAAATTTTATCAGCTTCAATTTTGAAAAAAAAGACAAAAATTTATAGGAGTAACTGTTTTCGAGATATAAGCAAGAAACCAAAAAACTGTTACCTTAATAAAGCGCTTGCATATAAGCAGATTTAGTACTATTAGTATTATTATTATTAATGTTATTGTTATTAATATGACGACTAAAAACGATTCTGAAGACTTTGGTGACTTTTATGTCTTTTTCTTTTTTCTCTACTAAAGTGTTAGACACAATTAATTTAGTTTAATTTCAGTATTTCAAACATTTTATTTTTAAGCAAGTTTTTGTTAAATATTATTTATATCCAACTTTATAACTCGCTTATGGTTGGTCCTACAAGAAAAATGCAAATAACTATTTTGTAGGAAATGTTATCAGCTTTAATTTTGAAAGAAAGATAAAAATTGATAGGAGTAACTGTTTTCGAGATATAAGCAAAAAACCAATAAGAAAACTGTGACTGTTACTGAACAAAAATGTAATTCGGTTTTCAATGTTTGAGACGAAGACGAAACTGCAGCATTTAAAAACGACTCTGAAGACTTCAATGACTTTTATGTCACTTCCTTTTTCTTCTAATAAAGTATTGGACCTAATAAATTAAGTGTATTTTAAATCACAAGACATTTTCTGTTAAAGCACTTTTTTTTTAAATATTAATTATTTTCAATCATATATCTCGCTTATGGTTAGTCCTACATGAAAAATGCAAATAACTATTTTGTAGGAAATTTTATCAGCTTGAATTTTAGTAAAAAGATAAAAATTTATAGGAGTAACTGTTTTCGAGATATAAGCAAGAAACCAAAACACTGTTACCTTAATTAAGCGTTTGCATATAAGCAAATTTAGTACTATTAGTATTATTATTATTAATGTTATTGTTATTAATATGACAACTAAAGACAACTCTGAAACCTTTAGTGACTTTTATGTCTTTTCCTTTTTTCTCTACTAAAGTGTTAGACACAGTTAAATTAGTTTAATTTCAGTTTTTCAAACATTTTATTTTAAAGCAAATTTTTGTTAAATATTATTTATATCCAACTCTATAACTCGCTTATGGTTGGTCCTACAAGAAAAATGCAAATAACTATTTTGTAGAATATTTTATCAGCTTTAATTTTGAAAGAGATACAAAAATTCATAGGAGTAACTGTTTTCGAGATATAAGCAAGAAACCAAAAAACTGTTACCTTAATAAAGCGCTTGCATATAAGCAGATTTAGTACTATTAGTATTATTATTATTAATGTTATTGTTATTAATATGACGACAAAAAACGATTCTGAAGACTTTGGTGACTTTTATGTCTTTTTCTTTTCTCTACTAAAGTGTTAGACACAATTAATTTAGTTTAATTTCAGTATTTCAAACATTTTATTTTTAAGCAAAATTTTTGTTAAATATTATTTATATCCAACTTTATAACTCGCTTATGGTTGGTCCTACAAGAAAAATGCAAATAACTATTTTGTAGGAAATGTTATCAGCTTTAATTTTGAAAGAAAGATAAAAATTGATAGGAGTAACTGTTTTCGAGATATAAGCAAAAAACCAAAGTAAAAACTGTTACCGTTTCAGAACAAAAATGTAATTCAGTTTTCAATGTTTGAGACGAAGACGAAAATGCAGCATTTAAAATCGACTCTGAAGACTTCAGTGACTTATATGTCACCCCCTTTTTTTTTAATAAAGTATTGGACCTAATAAATTAAGTGTATATTAAATCACAAGACATTTTCTGTTAAAGCACTTCTTTTTTAAATATTAATTATTTTCAATCTTATATCTCGCTTATGGTTAGTCCTACATAAAAAATGCAAATAACTATTTTGTAGGAAATTTTATCAGCTTGAATTTTAGTAAAAAGACAAAAATTGATAGGAGTAACTGTTTTCGAGATATGAGCAAGAAACCAAAACACTGTTACCTTAATTAAGCGTTTGCATATAAGCAAATTTAGTACTATTAGTATTATTATTATTAATGTTATTGTTATTAATATGACGATTAAAGACAACTTTGAAACCTTTAGTGACTTTTATGTCTTCTTCTTTTTCCTCTACTAAAGTGTTAGACACAATTAAATTAGTTTAATTTCAGTTTTTCAAACATTTTATTTTAAAGCAAATTTTTGTTAAATATTATTTATATCCAACTCTATAACTCGCTTATAGTTGGTCCTACAAGAAAAATGCAAATAACTATTTTGTAGGAAATTTTATCAGCTTTAATTTTGACAGAAAGATAAAAATTGATAGGAGTAACTGTTTTCAAGACATAAGCAAGAAACCAAAACACTGTTACCTTAATTAAGCGTTTGCATATAAGCAAATTTAGTACTATTAGTATTATTATTATTAATGTTATTGTTATTAATATGACGATTAAAGACAACTTTGAAACCTTTAGTGACTTTTATGTCTTCTTCTTTTTCCTCTACTAAAGTGTTAGACACAATTAAATTAGTTTAATTTCAGTTTTTCAAACATTTTATTTTAAAGCAAATTTTTGTTAAATATTATTTATATCCAACTCTATAACTCGCTTATGGTTGGTCCTACAAGAAAAATGCAAATAACTATTTTGTAGGAAATTTATTATCAGCTTTAATTTTGAAAGAAAGATAAAAATTGATAGGAGTAACTGTTTTCGAGATATAAGCAAAAAACCAAAGTAAAAACTGTTACCGTTTCAGAACAAAAATGTAATTCAGTTTTCAATGTTTGAGACGAAGACGAAAATGCAGCATTTAAAATCGACTCTGAAGACTTCAGTGACTTATATGTCACCCCCTTTTTTTTCTAATAAAGTATTGGACCTAATAAATTAAGTGTATTTTAAATCACAAGACATTTTCTGTTAAAGAACTTCTTTTTTAAAAATTAATTATTTTCAATCTTATATCTCGCTTATGGTTAGTCCTACATGAAAAATGCAAATAACTATTTTGTAGGAAATTTTATCAGCTTGAATTTTAGTAAAAAGATAAAATCTGATAGGAGTAACTGTTTTCGAGATATGAGCAAGAAACCAAAACACTGTTACCTTAATGAAGCGTTTGCATATAAGCAAATTTAGTACTATTAGTATTATTATTATTAATGTTATTGTTATTAATATGACGATTAAAGACAACTTTGAAACCTTTAGTGACTTTTATGTCTTCTTCTTTTTCCTCTACTAAAGTGTTAGTCACAATTAAATTAGTTTAATTTCAGTTTTTCAAACATTTTATTTTAAAGCAAATTTTTGTTAAATATTATTTTTATCCAACTCTATAACTCGCTTATGGTTGGTCCTACAAGAAAAATGCAAATAACTATTTTGTAGGAAATTTTATCAGCTTTAATTTTGAAAGAAAGACAAAAATTGATAGGAGTAACTGTTTTCGAGATATAAGCAAAAAACCAATAAGAAAACTGTGACTGTTACTGAACAAAAATGTAATTCGGTTTTCAATGTTTGAGACGAAGACGAAACTGCAGCATTTAAAAACGACTCTGAAGACTTCAGTGACTTTTATGTCACTTCCTTTTTCTTCTAATAAAGTATTGGACCCAATAAATTAAGTGTATTTTAAATCACAAGACATTTTCTGTTAAAGCACTTTTTTTTAAATATTAATTATTTTCAATCTTATATCTCGCTTATGGTTAGTCCTACATGAAAAATGCAAATAACTATTTTGTAGGAAATTTTATCAGCTTGAATTTTAGTAAAAAGATAAAAATTGATAGGAGTAACTGTTTTCGAGATATAAGCAAGAAACCAAAACACTGTTACCTTAATTAAGCGTTTGCATATAAGAAAATTTAGTACTATTAGTATTATTATTATTAATGTTATTGTTATTAATATGACAACTAAAGACAACTCTGAAACCTTTAGTGACTTTTATGTCTTTTCCTTTTTCCTCTACTAAAGTGTTAGACACAATTAAATTAGTTTAATTTCAGTTTTTCAAACATTTTATTTTAAAGCAAATTTTTGTTAAATATTATTTATATCCAACTCTATAACTCGCTTATGGTTGGTCCTACAAGAAAAATGCAAATAACTATTTTGTAGTAAATTTTATCAGCTTTAATTTTGAAAAAAAGATAAAAATTGATAGGAGTAACTGTTTTCGAGATATAAGCAAAAAACCAATAAGAAAACTGTGACTGTTACTGAACAAAAATGTAATTCGGTTTTCAATGTTTGAGACGAAGACGAAACTGCAGCATTTAAAAACGACTCTGAAGACTTCAGTGACTTTTATGTCACTTCCTTTTTCTTCTAATAAAGTATTGGACCCAATAAATTATGTGTATTTTAAATCACAAGACATTTTCTGTTAAAGCACTTTTTTTTAAATATTAATTATTTTCAATCATATATCTCGCTTATGGTTAGTCCTACATGAAAAATGCAAATAACTATTTTGTAGGAAATTTTATCAGCTTAAATTTTAGTGAAAAGATAAAAATTGATAGGAGTAACTGTTTTCGAGATATAAGCAAGAAACCAAAACACTGATACCTTAATTAAGCGTTTGCATATAAGCAAATTTAGTACTATTAGTATTATTATTATTAATGTTATTGTTATTAATATGACGATTAAAGACAACTTTGAAACCTCTAGTGACTTTTATGTCTTCTTCTTTTTCCTCTACTAAAGTGTTAGACACAATTAAATTAGTTTAATTTCAGTTTTTCAAACATTTTATTTTAAAGCAAATTTTTGTTAAATATTATTTATATCCAACTCTATAACTCGCTTATGGTTGGTCCTACAAGAAAAATGCAAATAACTATTTTGTAGGAAATTTTATCAGCTTTAATTTTGGAAGAAAGATAAAAATTGATAGGAGTAACT